>NC_135432.1:53557231-53757231 GCF_051991255.1 Vanacampus margaritifer | reverse complement strand
CTGCAAGTACTTCCAGGTCATCTTGCTCAGGTAGTATAGGAAAGGAAATTTCTATGGGATAAACGAGAATCAAAGAGGCCGACTTTTTTTGCATTGAATATGTTTATATGCAATCAATAAGGCTTTTAAAAGCCGACTATTGGCAATATTTGTTTTTTGAAAGGCCACAAAAACGTGCACAAACCCAAATATGCTCTGATTTGCAGGGCTGTAACAATATCCAAGCATCATGATACAAAAAATATCACAATATTAACCACACGATACGATAAATATCACAATACTGCAAGGAGGTAGGCGGTAAAAAAAAAAAAAAAGCTACGATGATGTGTAAAAAGTCATTATATTGTAATTTTTTTTTATATATATATTTTTAAAGCTCATATGGGGGGGGTGTCAATATTGTGTTTTTGTACATAATAACAGCAGTGTCAGAGAAATAGGCTTGGCCATATTTTTGTCATGTTATATGGTCTATGTAGTTCACAATGTTGTGTTCCGCTGAAGCGGGCCAAAAGTAAGGTTGTTTTTTTTTAACCACCACAGCGGCCAAAACATTCCTAATTCAAATGAAACTGCACTAATAAAGTAACCACCAGAGGGTGCTAGATTGGAATGGAATTCAACCTTGCCTTTTTAATCGGGAAATCAACCCCCCAAAAATTATTTACAATAATATGTTCTATGCAGCCCCTTTAGTCTAAATATAGTATTTCGGTTAATATTGTGTTAGTGGAATACGAGTTAAGCAGCAAAATCCAGCAGTTTTGATCAATATCAGAAGGCAGCCATTTTGCCACTTGAGTGAAAATGACATCACAGTTGCTCAGGTCTCAGGTAACAACCAATCACAGCTCAGCTTCAGAAAACAGTTACAGTTAAGATGTGGTTGCTGCCTGAGCCCTGAGCAACTGTGATGTCATTTTAAGTCGACAGCAAATGGCAAAATGGCCGCCCCCTGAGATGGATAAAAAGAGCTGGATTTTGCTGCACAACTCATATTCCACAAATGTAATATTCATCAGAACGTCATGTTTAGACTAGTGAGGTAACAAGAATAAGAACTGTTTAAGGTTGACTTCCCCTTTAACAGATGTGCTGCTTTTGATATCGTGACATAACAATGGCACTATTGTGGCACTTTTAATATCACGATATCATGATATTGCCGTTATCATTACATCCCTACTTATTCGAGTTTTCATTGTTTTCTGTCTACTGCTAAAATACTGGAAATGCTCAAGCAGAAGTAAACAAACATGGCGACGCAGCAAAGAACCACACTTTTGGAGTGAAGAGGAAACCGACTACTTCATTTAGCGTGGTGAGTGACATAAATATAGTGTTTGTTATTGACCGTAGAAAGTTAAAAGCGGAAATGACATATTTTTGTGCAATGACATAATCTGTGCATCGCAACTTCGATCGGGTTTTTCATTTGAGGAATTTCTGGAATTTTAACCTTAACCTGAATATGAGTTGTCACCCGAGGAGGCTGAATAAAGTACCAAGACTATTTAGCTAATTAAGGAGTAGGAAGTACGGATGCCTTACCTACGGTAATGAAGTATTTGTACTTGGCTTGTCACCGTTGAACGGTTAACCAATTTCCTTGCTGTCACAAAGTTCTGTCCTTTGCGTCAATTAGGATTAAAAAGCTAATTAATGCAATGTAACTTTCTAATCGCCTCACAGCTCTCTGACAGCATGCTGGCCCAGGATGAGCAGCGTCGGCTCGTGACAGATTACAGCATGCAAGGTTTGATGATTGCGCTGATATTTAGACATGCAGTTTCCCATGGGAGCTTGGCACTTTAATTAGCATAGCAGTGCTGCTCCCCTCCTCTTTTAATTGCCTACAGTCTGTGATTAAATGTGTATTGACTCTGCAGTTGGCCCACTAATGAATAACAATGGGCCGATTTGGTGATATTAAATCTTTTGGCCCTAATAAACATCAGGCAACTTTTGCTTTGAAAGTTCAGATTGACATTTGAAGGAGTCGAATCAACTGAATCGATATGTTAAAAACAAAGATCCATTTTGTATGCGTTCCTTAAACTTTCAGTTACAGTATAGCCATATGTAGTTTTAAAAAAAATTTTTTTTTTTTTGGGCTCACTGACCATCTAGCATAAGGATGGGAAATTTCATCAGTGCTATTTAAAAAGTTATATTTTAAATATGGACAAAATACGTGCATACGTGGAATCTCCCAGTTCCAACCTTAAAGCGAATGTAAACAGCAAAGATGGCTGTTTCCGATAAAATGTTTGTTGTCCTGGTTAACAAAGTCATTTGAAATCACATTGGGTTAAATAAAGTTATTTTTATTAAACTAAATAAATGTTATAATAAATAAATAAATAGATTAACATGTTTATAATTGTGTAAATCAGGGTTCACCAATTCCGGTCCTCAAGGTCCGGACTCTTGCAGATTTTAGATGTTTCCGCTACCAACACACCTGATACTAAAGTTCAGGATCGTTATCAAGCATACTGATGAGCTGATGATATGAATCAGGTGTGCTAGTGAGCTGAAACATCTAAAACCTGCAGGACTCTGGACCTTGAGGACTGAAATTGGTGAATCCCGGTGTATATTATGTTTTGCCATTCATGGTCTTTGTCTCTACGGGTTCGCCATTGTCGGATGACGTCAGATTTATTTATACCTGGCAATAAAGTCTGGGTTCCTTTTCCCCCCCGACTTTGCAACTCGGGGCGTTCCTGTGCATAATTCATGGAAAAAAGTCGTACTTTTCCGACGTCCCACCTTCGTCGAATGTAGCATAAGTGCAACTAAGCCAGAGGTGGGCAAACTCGGTCCTCTTGGGCCGGAGTCCTGCAGGTTTTGGAGGTTTCCCTTTTCCAACACAAGCTGATTCCAATCAACAGGATCGTTATCAAGGTTATGCAGATCTTACTGATGAGCTGATCATATATCAGCTGTGTTGGAGAAGAGAAACATCCAAAACCTGCAGGACTCCGGCCCTCGAGGACTGAGTGTGCCCACCCCTGAACTAAGCCATTTCATCTAGTGGTGTTAATATTACAACATTTTTTTTTCTCCCTAGTATTTTCCGGGATTAAAAATATCACAAATCTCTCTCAGCGTTTTATGTAGATTTTTTGTTGTTGAAAATTCAGAGTGGGCCACATGCATCCATCCCATGGACCTCCAGTTGCCGATCCATAATCTAGAATTATATGTTAACGCGGACTCTTTTATTTTTAGTGACCCCTCAACATTTAACCTATGACCAGGAATGACATTACAATTTCAAACTGAATTGACCTATTTAGACCAAAGTTTTAGCCAATTCACACAAAACTAATTCGTCTGTTTAGGAAAACGTTTTTTAAACAGTTTCTCAAGTAGGCATGTCCAATACCAGATTGATAACGCTTGAGTAGTCACGATACCAATACAAAGTGCATTAATCTTTTTGATACATTAAAAAAAAAGGCCTATTTATCCCAATAGAGCATTTTTCCTGCATGAAATTAATGTCAATTTTCAATTCTTCAAATTTCTAGTTCTTGATCATAAAAAGGCGACAAGAGAATGGCTAATTCTGGTTTCGGCCAACATGGAGGAAACCAACACCTTGGAATAAATAAAAACTTTGTGAAAACCAAAACAATAACTTGTAATTGGGATGTATTGTCTGAATTCAAAATGAATTTTCTCAGTGTTGTGTGTAATTCTTTTTTTTTTTTTTAGGTTATGACATACTTGTGAATCTATCTATCTATCTATCTATCTATCTATCTATCTATCTATCTATCTATCTATCTATCTATCTATCTATCTATCTATCTATCTCTCTATCTCTCTATCTCTCTATCTATCTATCTATCTATCTATCTATCTATCTATCTCTCTATCTCTCTATCTCTCTATCTATCTATCTATCTATCTATCTATCTATCTATCTATCTATCTATCTATCTATCTATCTATCTATCTATCTATCTATCTATCTATCTATCTATCCATCTATCCAATCTAGTGATCGGTGCACCTCTTGGTATTCCACCTTCTGCTGTGGTCCCACAGATGAACTGTCACCTTGTGTGATCGATGAAGGGCAGCGGTCAACACGAGAGCCTTTTCCATGACAAGGAGCCGAGTGTTGAATCCGAGCACCCTGGATACAGTCAACGTAAAAGCCTAGGGAATGGCATTCCTGACCACATTCCTCTCAATATCAAAAGGTGGATATTTGAGGATATCCTTAGTGCGTTTACGCCTGTGTTTGCGCCCTGACCCGCTGGGGCCGGTGCAATAACTTTGGACTCCCTCCCACATGCATCTCATTGCACTGACCACTCTGGGTTTTTATTTAGCTGGCCTTGTGTGCCTTCCCAGTCCAGTCGCTTTTCAGATTCATTTCCAGGTAAACAGAGTGTGGCCAGCCACAAACCTGCGGCCAACAGGCGTTGTCACAGCTGTGGCAGATAATGGCAAGTCCAAACTCCAGGCCGGCTCTGGAATGTTTACTGTCACCGCAGGCAAGTTGGCAGCAAACATTTTTTTAAACCCTTTTTCTAAGAGAAAGTACCTCTAATTATTAATTTTATTTTGATGAATTACATACTTACCCTTTTGTGGCTCTATCCTTACATTCACAAGGATACAAAGGGCCAAAAAGGAGCATTCTTAAGTGAATCTTTTAATTTCACCTAAAAAGGGGGTGAAAAAGTCACTTTGAAAGTGTCAACTTAAAGTTAACACATTCCTGCCAACAACTCGCGGTTGTGTGGAGGAAAGTTCCAAGAGGTCCTCCCACAGAGCGAGGAGCACCATCTTTACACCCCCTGGCCTGCACCCGGCAAAAAAGTGCTCCACACAAGAGGGTGGATCACAGAATGTTTTTTTAAGCCAGTGCGCATGCAGGTGCAGCACTTTCCCGCCTTTTAACCTCTCAATAAACTTTCCACACTTTGCGTTTGCCCTCGTCGTGAGCACTGATTGAACGAATGTCGGATGTGTCAAATGTGACGCTGCTCATCGGAGAAGTTAACCTGAGCAACAAAGTGGCATGTGGCACCATGATGAACATTAAAATGGCGACCACTCCATTAGGTCACGATTGAATGTGCACAAAATAATGCACACAATATAAAGAGATGAGATATATGGTGTTAAATATGGTGCAAAAGTAACTTGTACTTTTTTTTCCTCTTTTTTTTACGGATACAGTTTTTTTTTTTTACATGTACAAATCACGACTTTTACAGATTCAAATTTCTATATATTTTTTCCACAGGTACAATTTTTTTTTTTTGCTACCACAATTTTTTTTTTCCAGGTACAAGTTAATTTTGCACCTCCATAGAGATAAGTGTGTCAAAAAAGTTGCTTTGATAATTGATACTGTCAGGGAGGTATATGACAAAAACAAATTCATGACAGTGGATGCATCAAATTTTGTCAAATATTATAAGACATAACAAAGGCAAAACATTTTTTATTGAGCTTTTACTGGATCTCAACATGTTATGGCTGATTCTCTCTCACAGCTGGTTTGATAATTACACATTGAATTTCATTAACACTGCAGGTTGATGCATTTCACGTTCATGATGTTTGAGGCTAAAATAATAATAAATATGTCACCAAAATGGCAACCATGAACACAAGGATGCCAAGGAGAATATAATCAGTGCCTGTTCTAAAAACAACTAATCAGTGATGAGAAATTGTGATTTCCTAGGAGTCTATGAAAATGTAGATACTTGTGGAGATTTTTAGATTAGAGTTTATATTTATCTGTTATTTATCCTTTCTAGATCAGTGTTTTCCCATGTGGATGAATACCATAATTAATAGTAACATAAACATTGGTAATTTGAGCACATTTGTTATTTCAGAAGTGTGTATCAAACTTGTAGTTTTTCACAGCAATTACTAACCAAAAAGTAGCTCTCCCTTTCAAAACGATTGGTGACCCCTGGACTTGGCAACAGTAAATTCAACCCTGGTACTCTATTGCGTGTGTTGTAAAAAGTAAAGCTTTTTACTTTTTGTCTCAAAAAAGTTTGACTTTGCTATAATCTCAGTCGATATATTCATTTATTATATTCTTACTTAAATAAAAATATTTTTAAAGTACCGGTAACCAAATGTTTTTTTCCCATTACTTTCCATGCACAATCCGTGTTTATAATATATGACTTTGTAAATTTTCTCTAATACAACCCTAGAAATTAATTACACCAATCAAAATATGGTGTAAATTTCTCATGAATTTGAAAACACACACAACACCATGCAGTAAAAGTTGCGAATTTATCTAAAAAGGTCAGCACACTCAATGTCTTTTCATTGATTTAGTAACAGTGTTATACTAACATTGTTCTATTCATGACATTTAATGTGAAACATACAGCTTGTCTGCATTATATTCATAAAGTCAATTTCTGTGCACACCAAATTCCCATAAAAAGTATTGTCAGGCTGACATGGAGCCTTGCATCCTAGATGTTATCAACTGTTTGCACCAACAACCCATGGCAGGACATTTGCTTTACATTGTCAAAGGACTGGACTCACAAAATCTGCACAACTGTGTGTATCTGCCCATGATCAGACAATTCCATCAAATCAGGAGGAAGGGTGGCGTTCAAAAAACACACACGCAAATTGTTGATTACAGATTTTGTTTTTCACCAAAGCCAAAATGTGACCTTCACCCGCGTGTGGGGACTCTAGCAGGTTGATGATTAACCTTGGACATTCTCATTCAGGAACACAATGTCAGCCAGGTCAGGGGACATTTTGGAAGGCTTCGAATTCTCAGTTGTTGGTTGTTTAAAAATATATATATATATATATATATATTTTTTAAAAAGCCCCATAATTGTCTAATAATGTCTCCACACATGTTATCTAATGCATGTCGTGATATAACAGGCAAAACTATTCGTTAATTTAACACCAACAAATGCATAGTTGGCTTAATATAAAACTCTATTTTATGACATTATTATGTTTTCAACAGTTCATCACAGAGACAAAAAACGTTAATTAAATGACATCCATCGGCCAGCATTGCCTTCTCTGCACTGTGAAAGCCGCAATCCCCAATCGTCAAACAGTTTTTCCCCCCCTTGATCTCATTTCCAAGTTAAGCAGACTCTGTTAGTCCCTCGTCAACACGACAGGTTTACTCGCCTATACTAATGGGGCTCTATACTGATAGTTATGCTCCTGCGTAAATATGCACTCAAATAGATGTACAACTAGTGACACGTGGCCGGCAACACACTGCAGCCTCACCTTCATGTTTGCGTCATACAAATATATTCAGTTGTATCCTACTGTACTACGAGCGGCAGGGGGGACTCCCCATTTAAATACAACCATCATTGACACGCTAAATAAAAACGTGTGAAAATGAACTTTAATTGAAACAATCGTTTAGGTTTTATTTTTGCATTATTTAGTTGGAATTCTGCATGAAAATGTGTCTGTTTTGATGCACGCCGCAAAGAGCCAGGGGAGATAATGACCGAAGGAGGGCGCTCTCACGCAGTTCTTTACTGCACTAATTGAAACACTTGCTCAAGGGGGAAATCTTGACAATGTTAAATACTTTTGGACATAAACTTTTCTCGTGATTATTATCATAACTTTGTTGATGTTCAATAGTTCAGTTGGGACAATGAATAAAAATGCTAAAACGTTTTGTTGTTGAACATACATTTGGATACCAAACATCTCAAAGCGTTTCTAATTTTAACATTGAGAATTATGACAAAAACAATAATATCACTTTTCTGGACTCTCAAATTGGCTTAGCATTAATCAAACACATTTAATGCTAAAATAGTAATCTCAAAAGGGAAGTGGAGCTTGGGTAACTTTATGAGGAAGCGCAATACCAATGTCAACATGTTCACATTAAACGTAATGAACTACTCTGTGGCCTCTATTTTTGAGTATCGTCTATTCTCCTTCTTTCTGATGCCTGGTTCAACGGTGTTTGCCATATAAATGCAGGTTAAAAAATAAAATCAACATTTTTTTTTAACCTTGGAAAGTTGTGCATAGAAGCATGCAAGCACACCTTGCAGAAAGTAGTACCAAAATTAGTTTATAACGCATCTTTCCATATGAAATGTTCTTTTTCAAGTCAGTGCAGGTGGATGGGGAGGGTTTGGAGTGTTGGGGGGAGGGGGGTGGGGGTGCATGTGGGGGGTGAAGCTTGAGGAGTCTCGCGTCTAGGTGCGAGGAGATTATTCAAATAGGGCCCAAGGCGTAGAAGTAGGATTGGAGGCTTGGCTGGCGCACACTGCTTATATCACTGCGTCAAGCGGCTGCACCGAGCGTCATTTTCAACTGCGCTCACTCGCCGACGCATTGCGCGGCTGCCTCTCCCCTTTTGTGCGCCACTCTCGGACTCGGAGGGACGCGGCAGTCTCCCCGACACATGCGCCAGTGGTCCCCAGTCAAGCGGCGATATACGTGAGACGCTTTTGGCTTTTTTTCCTTAGCTGGGAGCCCGCTCGGTTGAAAGTCCTCCATGATGCTTGGAGCAGTTAAAATGGAAGGACACGAGCACACCGACTGGAGCACCTACTACGCAGAGCCCGAGGTGGGTACCTTAAATATATATTTCCCCCCAGTTGTCTAAAGCCGATCCCATTTTATACAACTCAATATTAGCCCTGAGATAATATTAACTTTGTGATCAAATATTGACTTGAGGCGCCTCCAAATCCTCCCCCATCTCCACGCCGCGCGCGCTATCCTAACAAAGTTGCTTGACATGAAGAGGAGGAGGAGGTGGGGTAAACTTTTTCACTTGGATTATCATTTTTTTTTGTCTATATACATATCTTCACAAAATCGCAAATTTTTTTTTTGGTCCTGTTTTCGCTCGACAAACAGCGGAGATGTTTGATTTGGGGAGCAGATTGGTTCAAATATTTGGGACGCGCTCTCGTGTGTGCGCTCTTCTCAATGAGGGTGTGCAATTTAAACACCAAACATGACGTACATTGTTTAATATGCGGTTTCGAAGCACTGACATATAATAAGATTAGATTTCATGATCAAGCTTGGCATGCAGGCAGGAAAACTCACTTTTATAGTTCGGCCTTCTCTTAATGGTGTTTATTTCAATTTATATTTTGGGATTTGTTGCTTCGTTTGATAATTTTTTTTGGGCATTTTTTTTTTATTGTGAAGCTTACATGCAAATAAAGCATTACAAACCTGCGTTAGCAAAAAAAAAAATTTATTAAAGTTTTCCTGAATTGTCTTTTATCTGCCCCCATCGCAGTGTTACACGTCTGTTGGCAACATGAACGCAGGACTGGGCATGAACACGATGAACACCTACATGAGCATGTCCGGCATGAGCACCTCGGCTAACATGTCGGCCAATTCCATGAACATGTCTTACGTCAATACCGCCATGAGCCCCCCAATGACCGGCATGTCCCCGGGCGCCGGCGCCATGAACGGCATGGGAGCCGCCGGCATGACGGCCATGAGCGCGGCCCTGAGCCCCAGCATGAGCCCCATGACCGGGCAGCCCACCTCCATGAACCCGCTCACGTCCTACACCAACATGAACGCCATGAGTCCTATCTACGGCCAGTCCGGCATCAACCGCTCCAGAGACCCCAAGACGTACCGGAGGAGCTATACGCACGCCAAGCCGCCATATTCGTACATCTCCCTCATCACCATGGCCATCCAGCAGTCTCCCAGTAAGATGCTGACCCTGGCTGAGATCTACCAGTGGATAATGGACCTCTTCCCCTTTTACCGGCAGAACCAGCAACGCTGGCAGAACTCCATCCGCCACTCGCTGTCCTTCAACGACTGCTTCCTCAAAGTGCCCAGGTCGCCAGATAAACCCGGCAAAGGCTCCTTTTGGACTCTGCACCCGGACTCGGGGAACATGTTCGAGAACGGCTGCTACCTGCGCCGCCAGAAGCGCTTCAAATGCGACAAGAAGATGCCCGGCGTCAAGGAGTCCGGACGCGGCAAGGCGACCGGCGACGGCTCGTCGCATAGTAGCTCGGAGAGCTGCAACGGCAACGAGTCGCCGCACTCCAACTCGTCCGTGGGCGAGCACAAGAGGGCCATGTCGGACCTGAAGGCGAGTCAGGCTCTGAGCCCGGACCACGCCGCTTCCGTCGCCGCCGCCGCCGCGGCTGCAGCGGCCGCCGCAGCCGCCGCCTCCATCTCGTCCCCGGTGAGCCAGGGCCAGCATCTCCTGTCCCAGCATCACTCGGTCCTGCAGGCCCACGACGCGCACCTGAAGCCGGAGCACCACTACTCGTTCAACCACCCGTTCTCCATCAACAACCTCATGTCGTCGGAGCAGCAGCACCACCATCATCACCATCATCACAAAATGGACCTAAAAACTTACGAGCAGGTGATGCATTACTCGGGCTACGGCTCCCCCATGACCGGGGCCCTCTCCATGGGCTCTATGGCGGGGAAGGCCGGCCTGGATTCCTCCTCCATACCCGACTCCTCTTATTACCAAGGAGTCTATTCCAGGCCCATCATGAACTCCTCATAAACGGACGTTTATCCCAACGTGTACTTATGTATATAAAAAAACAAAACAATATAAAATTTGTGTACAATATGTATTTCAAATATTTTCCTCATTGTTTTAGTTGTCGAGTTTGTTAGTAGCCCTATTATTGTTAATAATCTGTGACACTGACTGATAATGTGACCTGTTCAGAAGTCTGCTGCGGGAATGAACTCCAAAGAAAACAAACCAATAAACAAAAAAAAAACAAAAAAAAAATAAATGAAAAGAAAAGAAAACTGTAAAAAAAACAAAAAAAAAAACACTGACATTTGCTTAACTGGACTCCGGACTGAATTTCAAAACAGATGGATTTCTTCAATCATTTGTGTAATTCCTATTTATGGCTTGTATATGTGTATTCTTGTAGTGACAAGAGCAGAATCTATATTAAAGTGTTCATGGTCATGTTTTCTGAAAATGATGATTGTTGAGTAATTATTACATAATGTTTTGTGATTTTCAAGTCGAGGAAAATCAAACAACTTTATGAGGGCTTAATCATTAACATAATGCAACAATATAGCTATTAATTTTAGAAATAAATCTTAATAAATGGCACTTAATTCGATGGAGGCTACAGTAAAAAGGTAATAATTTATTACATTTTAGTAAATAGAAGAAGAATGTTTTGGCCAATTCAAATGCAATCCTGTATAAACCCGAATTAAGAATGGTTGGTTAATTTTCTTTGTATAATAATAAGGCTAATAAATTACAATTAATTCATGCTGTAAAATAAATACATCAACTACCTTTATTATTATTTTTTACATATTAAGGCTGAGAAAGTGCATGTGTCTATTGAGATAACGTAATAATAAAGCCTTATAAATATAAAATTATACGTAGGTCATCAAAAAATCTGCTTTTGCAAAAATAACAACGCTGATGAATGAATAATTAATTAATTTAGTTTTTTTTCCCAAATATAATTTTCCGGTGAAGCTTATATAGCTGAAATATAAACACCTTTAGCATAAAGACATCTGGCTGTCAGTCAAGACGGGTGATATTTTGTATTATTATTATTATTATTATTATTATTATTATTATTATTATTATTTGCTGCTGATAATTTATATAAACGCAATCATTTAGGGAACCTCTCTTCAACAAGTTCCCTTTCACATCATCTGCAGGCCTGAATGCACAGTCACATGCTTGCCATCGAGAGCAGTGAGACATTTGATTGAACCGTGCTCGTGCTCGGCAGTAAAGTTGAGCCCAGCGGGTAAGATGAAGTGTCCTTTGTCCCATAAAACAAGCTCCCGCTGCGCCGGAGAATAGCATCTGTAAAAAGGAGCCTGATTGTGGGACAGAGCCGCTTGAATTGTGATGCTCTAACTTCTCTGCCTACAATCTGGGCCTCCATTGTCTCCTCTCCGTCCAAGTAGCGTGGACCCTCCCATCTTGTTAGATAAGATAGGTTAGCTGTCCTCCCCCGAGCTCAAATCCAAGGCCGAATGGCTATAGAGGAGACATTTGTGCCGCAAACGGAGAGATTTGGGGCTCCAACCACGCGCCTTTACGCCAATACAAAATGATAGCCCCTCTGCACCTGCACGCAGGGCCTAAAAGTGTGCTTTTATTCTCCAGACCCCACTTTACGCAGCGCACTTTAAACAGAGTGATCTGCGAATAAACAAAGGCAGTAAACAATGGAGTGGAGGCTGTGGCCATGTATAGGAAGAGTACACACAAGCATCACACGCACACACCACGCAAATTGCACTCAGTGTAAACTCCGAATAGGACGCCTCGGCTCTGTAAATTTACACAGACATTAAATTTGGCACTATTCATTTTAGACATAACGCGCTAAGCTGATTTTTTTTTTTATAGCACACTGATCGATATCTGTGTAAAATAATCATTTTTTAACTAGCGGGGCAGTGAAATCTTTGCTTTGTGCTAAAGTCAACAGTGACTGAGTTTGAGCTCAAATAAATGCGGCGATGTCTGGAGCCCTTTGCAGAAGGCACAAGGCAAAGCTTCTGCAATGGGCTCCTGCAAGTGTGGCTTTACTGCAACCACCGGCCGTTTTGTACAGGTACGGACACTTTTTTTTTTTTTTTTAAGTCTAAAGCTGCATGCTAGGTATGGACAATATGTTGTGTATTTGAGGAGCTTGAGGAGTGTAAGCCGCACGGGTACTGTGCATGGTGCAAGCGGATGGTGATACCTGGAATTTTCTGCAAATGAGACGTGTTGGATTTCAGAACAGGGTGGCGCAAAGCTGACAAGATTTGCAGCTTGTTGTGCTTATGAGATGGAGAACGATTGCGTCTCAATAGACAACAACAAAAATCAGTAACGAACGAGTCATCTGATCTGTAAAGTATACATTTTAAGGAGGAGAGTGTAGAAAATGTGCACTTTAAAAAAAATGTAGGCTATATATTTCAGGCGCTTTTTCATTATAAGTTGAAGAATTGCTCAAATATTCGGTGTGTGAGATACACGAAATTCAATTTAGACAGGCTATTAATATATGTCATTTTTACCATGTCTCTTTGATTATTGGTTGTTGTTAAAAAAACATTTCTTTAAAGATACCTTGATAGTTCATTTTCTAAATTACTTATTATTTTAATAACAAAAGCATGAATCTTCTTATTTGTTTTTAATTACAATTGATATAAGTTTTCAAAGTTGTGTGAACAGTATATTTAATCACATGATCACAAATACCTTTTTTATAAATGCACGTGCTGTATTATAACCTTACAAATATATATTAAACCAGTACATAATAATAATAATAATAATAATACTAATAATAATAATAATAATAATAGCAGCCTTGCAATAAATTTAAAGTGAAACTGCGGAATAGGAGACCTAATACGTATATATATATATATATATATATATATATATATATATATATATATATATATATATATATATATATATATATATATATATATATATATGTATATACGCCATCCCCTAAACGCGTTGTTATGGCATCAAGCCTGGTCCAGCCTGTTGATCCCTTTTCACCGCTAACTTGATTTAGCTGCAAGCATGATTAGCATATTTCTTGATTAAGGCTTTATATAGGAGACCTCCCACACAAAACAACCATAATATTGTGTCAGGCTTTTATTGATGTGGGGGGTTTGGGGAGTGGGGAGGAGGGGTGCATGAATGATTGAGTACCATCCAGGTTGTCTTCACAGACTAATATGATGGCTTGAGCTGTCAGCATCCTTGCTGCACACCTCTCAAGTGAGACATTCTCCCTGCAGCAATGCATTTCGATGCCTGAGCGACCTCTATGAATGAGTCAGTACAGTGTAAGCCTTTTACGCACCCACCCATGGGTGTTAACTGAGTGTTGCAACGCCACAAAATCACAGTGCATCCTTTTTGGAGGACTATATGAACATTGAAAATCATGCAGCAGCAGCAGCATCAGTCCCATTCCTATAACCGGGAAGTTCGTCTAAGTCCACCTTAATGCATGCTAGACTGATTTCAGGCGGATAAATGGTGTTTCATATAGCGCCGAGTCTGCCGCACCTTCGTCTCAAAGCGCCGCAGCTTGGAACACCCAAGTAGATCTGTCTCCATGGCAACGGCGGGACACCGGTCCAACAAGCTGTAATTCTGTCTCAGGCTTTTGCAGGGGAGGGACCAACTAGGTCAATTTAACGCCTCTTTCATAAGAAATACTCCTAATCCCATATCTTAGCAAGGCAAACTGTCGTTCCTCACTATATGAAAAACGTCACAAAGTCAAAACTCCAGGCGGCCTTTCTCGATCCACTCAGTCAGACCAACACCGGATGTGGATCCAATTGGATGTGCATTAACGCACACACACTTTTGATCAGAAATGTGTAATTGTCACATTCTTCGAACTAACATTATAAACAAAAATAGAATGTAACATTTTCAAATTGTCTATTTTGTATAATAAAACGAATATCTAAGAATATAACAATGCTGCTGAAAAACAGTATAGGCCTATTTATTTTCTAAATTTGTTGAACACATTGTGTATAATTAAACACAATTAGTATTATTATAAACTGTTAATTTAAATTGAATTAAAACACATAAAGGATTTGCTGCAGCATGAATTTATATTAAAAACATTTATGCAAACATTTTGGAATAATTCCAGGCCAAACCAGCCATAGGGCCTATGTGTAAATTAAGATTTTTAAAATTATTATTATTACTAATTAGTGAGTTTTATATTTTGTGATTTTACATTTTAATAAAATAATAAAATTTATGTTGTATATAATTTTTTGTTATGCAAAATATAGATTTATATATATAATTTCCCCTCTCTTCATTTCATTACAACAAGAATCATATTTGCCAATCTTCAGGGCTGAATTCCTCTCACCCCTAAAGGTAAAGCCTGATTGGGTGTACTTTTAAAATTCAACAAAATCGACAGGCGTGGCATTTGTTTTGAAAATCCAGACGTATGAGGGTCATCTTGAGGATGTTAAGATGGAGGTGTGCTGTTCGTGTGTGTGTTTGAAGGACAGACCGAGTGAAAGAGAGAGCGGGAGAGACAGGGTGAGAATGCGGCTGCTGACTGTGATGTGTCCGCATCTCTTCTGACATGACTCTGTGACATTCCAGTGTGGGACTCCTTCATGTCGGGGTGACGGGATGTGCGAGAGAGAGAGAGAGAGAGAGAGAGAGAGAGAGAGAGAGAGAGAGAGAGAGAGAGAGAGAGAGAGAGAGAGAGAGAGAGAGAGAGAGACGGAAAGCGAGTGAGAGAAAAAGAGAGCGAGAGAGGTCCATCAACAATGGCCATTGAGTACTGGGGGAGGCAGCAGCTGGTGGGACACACAGTAGTGACCTCCAGGCGGTCTATTGAGGCCCGGATAGGGCGCTTTACTCTGCCCGGCTCCTTTTATGTGCCTGGAAGTGGATGGATGGTCAGTGTTTATCCTTGTGAAATATTGCAACATGCAAATCGTATTGGTTGCTTTTCGAAAACATGGAATGACTCGCCGGGCACACAGTAGGAGCTATATTTTTGGTGAGGGCATTTTCCGGAAGGCCTCATGCCTGCCTTTGAGAGCCAAAAGCTTACCTAAAATTTGGTCAGTGAGCTATGCCTGCCAAAGTTTCATTCTGATGGATATCTGGGGGCTTTTTTGGAAATCATATCGGGTCATATCCCCTTTCCATTCGCCATCACATGGCCCCTAAACGCGCGTTGCAAAATCTCTCCACATCCCCCCCCCAGCTCCACTTCCAGGAAGTAAAGGCCGAGCCTTGCCAGCCAATCAGGACGAAGGACACCCAACTCATTAAAAGTTAATGAAACCTATAAACGTGGTGCGCCAGCGATTCATTTAAAGCCCCAATCCAATCTCCTCTTCCAGCGAAGGCAAACAAGCCCGTGTGCCCCCTGTGCCGCCCTCGGAATAACAAACTACGGAATATTTTGTCCTGCATATGTTCTCTTGTGCAGACGTGCGCCGTGATAGGCTATTTTACAATGGGACTTGTCCAATTTAGTGAATAGCAGATTGATGTTGTAGGGTGGGGGTTGGAATTCTGTAATCTGGGCCCGACTTGAATTTAATGCCTTGACTTTATAGCACACAGCTTGTCAGGAGTGGAGGTGATATGTCATTTTAACATTCATGAAAATCAATCACATTCAAGTCATGCGCTCATTTTAATACCTTATGAGTAAGGGGGAGTAAATCTGTGTGAAAGTCCCGCATTATGTTGTTGTCAGAATATATACTAATCTTTAAAGCCAAATGCGGACATCGAGTCCTTCCTCCAAAACACTCCCACCTACATCAATTTAATAACAAGGAATCAACAGCAATAAAGTGCCACTTTACAAATGTGCAAATGCAAAGTGGGGGGCAGCACCGGGCCCCTCTCCTCCGTCTCATAGTGCTTTTCTCGGGGGACGCAAATTAAATTCCCGGCATGTATAGTGCCACTGTCAGCTCACTAATGAATTCCCATACCCGAACTTGAATCAAATTAATCCTCAATTTAATCCCGTATAAATAGCCGTGTTATTTATCATGGAAAGGAGGATGCTCAATTGAAGGCTCTGAGGTGTCTATCGGGTTGTTGAGCAGATTATGAGGAAGGATGAGGCCTGCATGTTCTCCCCACTGCAGAGTAGTCCCCTGATACACACTATTAACCCTCGCCTGCTTGACGCTGACAGAAGCATCGCCGTGTTTGTCACTTAATATCCTCTCAGATTAAGGAGTCAACTGGCAGATTTATTGGCGGGAGCCTGGTTACTCTTATCTTGAAGTGGCCGACAGAACGATAATGAAAGGTGCGCGCTGTGGAGATGATGTATTTGTGGTTGCAGTTAAATGAGCGGTGGTGCGTTCAGGCTTGCTCCGACCTGCCAACGGGTGAGGTCACGCCGTTCAGTTGTGTTTAAAAACCGCATGCAAATATTGCGTTAACGTTTCCTTTACAAGGCTTAATATAAGTGGAGAAGATTTGTAAATCATTGACTTCAATTGAGGAGCAATTTTAGAACTTTGTGGCGCAGTTTTTTTTTTTCAATCTCGGAACCTGAAACAAGCATTCCCACGCAATTTCTTGAGAAATGTCTCATTGAGTGTACCCTGCCTACTGCCCGAAGCCAGCTGGGATAGGCTCCAGCACCCCCGCGACCCTTGTGAGGAAAAAGCGGTCAAGAAAATGGATGGATGGATGGATGTCTCATTGAAAATTTATTGAGAAATTGTGTGGGAATGCTGAAAACTGAATGCTAATATAGCTGAATGCTAATATAGCTGAATGCTAATATTTGAATATATGTGGAAAAGTAAACTGAGAGATAAATTATGAAATTATGACCTCATGGTTACTGGACAATACACTTTACCGAGCAGTATCAGACACCTGGTAATGATGATAAATTATATGTATGGAAGTGGGACACTTGATACTTAGAACAAGTTCAATGTCTGTCCCATTGAAAATGAATGAGGAAAAGTTGATATTTAACGTTAAATTGCGCGAATACTGTAAGTAATGTGGAATCAGACGATATATACCCTGGGAGACATGAATTTTTGAAGCACGTTGAAATTTGAACAGTTTAAATCGGAAGTGTTATGTGGGAGTTACTTTCAATAAACAATTGGTTTTGTTCTCACATAATCAGCAGTTTTTTCTTTCTTAAATTGTCATTGTGTATAGTTTAGTTAATACGTTAGCTTAGAAAATAGCATGATTTGTAGCTAATTCGCTGCTCCAGATGTGACTATTAACTTCAGACCAGATCGGTTTCGAGCGGAGCAGCAAAGAAACTCCTCCTTGTACTCCGACAGAAAAAAAAAGTTTGAACATCACGAGTCAGTCTGGTGACGGGTGGTTGTGTTATTAGCTTGGCTGCTAAATGCTATCTTGGGTGACAGTCAACAAATGTAAACAACACTTCCTCATTAGCCTCCATGTTTGCTTACACATAGACATTTATACGAACACTAGATGGCTTAAGGCGGAGTCGGCAGCGTTGTTACTAGTCAGCCATCTTAGGAAAGGGGACTGCTCTGCTGTAGTCAATGGTAAACCACATAATTACTCATAACTCACTGAGTTCTTGACGGATTTAAAACGGATTGGTTCGATAGAAACCTTCTAAACCTATGATTCAGGCTGAATTTTAAATCTGTCATATCTAACAACAAACATGAAAATCGGCAGTTGGGCACTCTACAATTACTTCAAAGTCTGTGCTCCATTGACTGTAATGTTCTTAGGGGACTGTCCCAAGATGGCCGCCCTGTGAAAATATTACTTCATATTAGCTCACAGTGCGCACAAGCTATCTAGTCTTTTATTTAATTTTATTTTACAGATATCTATGTGCTTACAGAGCGTTATGATATCCTCCTATGTTGTTTTAATTTCACCACGCTGTGTGTGGCGTAGTAAGAACAACAGCACAATGTAGCTGCATGAGTAGCCAGCTGAAGCTCTACAAGCTAGCAAGTGCGGCATAAGTGCTACCTGCAGTAGGTGGCGTGAGGGATGTACGTGCCAAGCGAAAACATTTTAGGACAGTCCCCTCTTGATTCTTAGTTTTACTATATGTGTATTAATGAGGCACAAAATGTAATTTGTTTTCCTCACAAACTGACACGCGAACCCGATTTCGAGCCTAGCTTCATATGCAAAGCTTTCTCCGAAGTTTCAGCAGTTGGTGTCAAAAGACCTTTGCAGCAAATCATTGTGATGCTTTTACCATGCAAATATGCAATACTAGTCCCCGACGCTGTCAAATGTGTTTGGGTAAAGAAAAGCATTTTCCAGATGGCGGCTTCAGGTCCAGTTATTGACGTGTGGCGCTGAAGGCTGGAACTGCCGGGCACTTCCTCTTTTGTTGGTTTTGGCCTCTTCACATAAGAGCCAACAGAGACTAACAACACATGTAGCCATGCCAACATAATGATGTTTTATATCAGCAGAGGATCAGTTGTGGTTGATTCTAATGTGTCAGTTTTGGGAATGTCACCAATTTGTGGATGTTTTGCGCTTAAACTAAACCAGGTAAGTTACTTGCGCTATGTACGTTTCCTGTATTGTATACTATGTATACGTTATTAAGTCCGCAGTTGAAGGCGACAGACGGTTCTGAAGACAGTTTGGCAGTTCCAAGGACAGTTTTGAGCCTTAAAAACCTGCTCCACCAAATGTCTGAACAGCTACGGTTTATTGAGGCATCTGTAAGCTTGCTCGCTCCCTTGCCAAGCTTGGCTCGCGCACCTTGCGTCGTGGCGAGGGATGGAAAACACACACGCACGCAGGCACAAAAGTTTGTTGTTTGCATTCATTCCCCCAAATCTTGACAGCCGCGCTACGGCCCATCACAAGTTGCGGAATTGCACCATCACACTAAACACACCATTTGTGTTGCACAGTTATCCCGCATGTATCCAATCCCACATGGTCGGCGGCTACGGAAGGCAACGGCGGAGAGGTTGCGGGAGGAGGGGCCGCATAATTTGCTAGGAAACATTTTACCGAACATTTGGTGATAAAAACGCCGGCGTCAGCCTCGAGGCTTAAAGCAATTAATTCAGGATCCTGACATAAACTCTCCAATCCTTTGACAGCTTGGAGCTGAAATAAAAATGCTAGTTCTCCTGGGAACGGCAGGAGATAGCTGGCTCTTTTCTGGACTGTTTGCTCACTGGCCCTGAGAGGCAATCTTCCCCAGTCAGAATGAAATGCAAGGACACAAACAATGTACCGGCGAGAGAATGGGAGATGGGGAATGAACAGTTTGGACTATTTGCTTAGCAGAAGGGCAGCCACAATGGCCGGCCCATGGCTTTCCCATGCATCAAGCCTCTTAGTCTTAGGCCTCCCTTTGTTGCCTGCCTTCTTCTTCCCCGGCCAGATAAGAAACCAGCTGCCCTATACTTTTAATTCCCGTTAAACGGCATACTGTATGCTCATTTGTCTGTCAACATCGTCGAATTGTCCGGGTTATCGCATCTCGCTTCACCTTTGCGTGTTGCCGTTTAGGGGCTCTCGGGAACAAGAGGGGATAACGGCTGACCTCTCTTCTCTTCATAGAGGAGGTAGCACAAGTCAAGCACCGAGTTGCGAGGACGATTCCACGGAGGAGGTGCAAAACTCTCGCTAAAAGAAAGTGTCCTGGCAACGACGGCGATTAAGCAAAATGCTCATTATTTCACTGAAGGGAAGAGCTTTTTTTTCATTTTTTTTTTCAACCATGTCTCTCCTGCTTGGGAATCAAATAACACCAGTAAATTAATCTTCCAAACCAAGCAACCAACAAACAAATCAACAAAAACAACGTCAGTGGAGGATCAATACACATGATGAAGGAGCATATTCATGCATGTGAGCAGACACGCAGGCACGCGCACACACACACACGCACACACACACACGCACACACGCACACACACACACACACACACACACACACACACCCATCCCCCTTTGTAAAGGTTGCGGTGTCAAGGACCCCCTGGGTGGTCAGACTGGGGATGATTTTTACACAATATGATGTTGTGAAGGAAAACACAGAAAAGTGATTGAACATTTTCACCATTACGGCATAATTTTATTGGAATGAATTTGAATTAAATGCACAACTACACATTTTTTGACA
This sequence comes from Vanacampus margaritifer, assembly GCF_051991255.1. NCBI lineage: Eukaryota > Metazoa > Chordata > Actinopteri > Syngnathiformes > Syngnathidae > Vanacampus > Vanacampus margaritifer. Next base: position 53,736,523 of record NC_135432.1, on the reverse strand, counting down.
ACACAAGAAATAAAATTAAATGACTGTAAATAGAAAAATAACGGAAGAGGATTAGGGTCAATGAAAAAAAAAGGTTGGCAGGAATCTGATTTTATTCTCAGTATTCTGACTGTAAAGTGAGCACTCTGACTTTAATCTCAGAATTCTTATTTTAAAGTAAGAATTCTGAATTTATTCTCAGAATTCTGACTTCCGCCACAATTCATAGCTCTACGTCATAAAGTCAGAATTCTGAGATTAAAGTCAGAATTCTCACTTTAAAGTCAAAATTCTGAAAATAAAGTCAGAATTCTGAGAATATGAGAATCCTGCCAACCCTTTTTTTCTCTCACTTCACTGGCCCATAAAACAATTAAGTAAATTTAACACAAAAATAAATAGTTTGGATAATTACTGAAAAAGCCCTTAGATTTTATGTACATATTTAAAATGCTCAGTTACCTTTTTTTGTATCTATAATTTGACATAATTGCCATAAATTTTAATCAATGCATATTCACGCCAAATTGTTTTACTCTTAATCTATCGAATGACATCGGAAGACTGGTCCAAGAGAAGAAAACCCGACTGCAAACAATAATGAAAACAAATTGTATTTGTATTTTACTGTAGATTCAGGAAAAGGCATATTGAGTACAAGCAGTGCAGTGATCACATCCCCGTTTGGTGCAACCACTAGCAAGTCAGACTTCAGCTATGACAGGCTAAATAGCTGTCTGTTGTTGTTTTTTTTGTGTGTGCATGTGGGGTGGTGCTCTCAGTGTCACGCTCCGCCAACGCTGAAATAAAGCTCTGTTCGAGGCATTTCAACACCGCTTAAGGTTGTCCGCGGCCGTGTAATTTATGAGTTGAGAGGACTTGCTTTGTTAAGTTCAGCCAGACCTGCAATCTTCCAGCTTCACGGCCAAGAGGAAAGAGTCGTGAGTGAGTCATGGAGGAAACTTACAACACTCCTTCAATTACCCCAAACAGTGCAGCCCCGGTGATACCTGCACACTCGACAAGCGAGCTTCTGTGGCCTAACGTTGACGTCATGTCATGTGACCTAAAGCCATGGCGTGGACAAACACCTGAACATGAGCTCTGTCACCTGTGGGTCGGTCAGTGGAGAGCCGGCGAGCTGTTGGCGTCATGCTCTCTGTGGGTGGTCACAAGGTCACACAGACCAACGCTGACGCCCTCTGTGGCAGCCCAATGTATTTTTGTAATCAGTTAAAAAGGCTCAAATCAAATCTATCAGAACATTAAATTTGTCTGTATTAAGAAATAATGTTTAATTATGTATCCATGTTTTTCAAATATATAACTTAAATTTGAGATCTTAAGTTTACAGTATATACCCTGGCAGGTATGATTAATAAATAAATAAAATAAATATATGGATAATAGAGTAAGTATAGTAGTAAGGGAATAATATTGGTAATTGTTTTTGCAATTTCTACTGATGAATAAACCAAAAACCGTCTTATTATTATCTTTATTGCTTTATTTTGTTTAATGATTGAGCTATTCTGAAATGCCTTTAATTAGAAAAATAATAATACTTGTGTTATGCTTGACCATGCCTTTTGTTTAAAGATTGGCACACAATGTTTATATTTTCATGACTTGTATTTACATAATGTGTGTGTCTGTGTGTTTTTAGCGCATGCATTTCCATAATAGTGTCTTCACTCACCCAATAAACTGATTCTGGATACTTACATAGTGTTACTGTATATTATGAAATTTAAATCTGTTCAATTCCAGTATTAGAAAGACACAATTGAAAAGATTAAATCGAATTTAAAAAAATATTGTAGTTCAAATTAAAGAATTAATGAAACTTGTTAATTAACTGGTGAATTGAAAAGTCTACTTCTAATTAATATCACTTATTTAATAAACATGTAATAACATAGCATTAATAAACATGTAATAACATATAATTTGTTTATTAACAATAATAAACATGTAATAGCACATTTCTGTGTAGTAAAACATCATTTTGTATAAACATAATAAAATAACATTAATAAACATCGTAATAACATAAAATTTCTGTGAACTAAAATAGCATAACATAACATTTCATTTACTAACAAAATAAACATGTAAAAGCAGTATTTTTGTGAAGTAAAAAAAAATCCCTAACACAGCAAACATGTAATAACATAACATTTGATTTACTAACAAAATAAACATGTAGCAATACAGCATTTTTGTGTAGCAAAAACAATGTGTTTCCTTGCTCAATAAACATGTAATAACATACCATATTATTTCCTAACCCAATAAATATGTAGCAAAATAACATAACATATTATTTACTAACATAATAAACAATGTAATAGAATACCATATGATTCACTATCACAATAAAAATGTAATAACATACAATTTTTGTGAAGCAAAAAAACATTTTATTTCTTAATACACCAAAATTGTAATAAAATAACAATTTATTTAACAGACATGCAATAAACCACATTTCTGTGTAGTAAAAAACAACAACCCCAAAACAAAACTATTGATTATATTTCCTAACACAAAAAAACATAACAGAACAACATTTTTTGGAATATGTTTTATTTATGAATAGCCAATTCAATTTTATATTAACCTTTTAATAATTTATATGTTGGAACAGACTGTATTTGACAATTATTCACAATATATTGTACATTAAAAATCTGCAATCAAAAACAACCTGATAATTTGCTCCAAAATAATTTAAGTAAAGTGAATGCGAAATCAATAAAAAATAAAATACTTTAAGTAGAAATGCAAACCCCAAATAAAAACGCCCCCCCCCTCCAAATAAACACTAATAATAATAACTAATAATAAGCTATACAACATTATGTGGATGGATATTGTTTCAAAATCCTGGCAATTAATTCATTATTTCATGCAGTAACTGTTTACCACTCCTGTTAATAATAACAAAAATTTTGGACTCCAACCACTTGGATTGCAAATACTGAGCGCAGTAATTTGTATTTCCCATTCTTCCAGCTCAGTCAGACATGGCTGCATGCTTGTGCCTCAGTGCCAATGTGTGAATGTCAGCACCCTGTAAACACCTTTGACACACATGCTTGAATGTGACGGGCGAGTTAACTAAACATTCCTGGGTGTTCCCAATAAAGGTTTACCACTCATCCAGCTGGCTGCGGCGACCCGTCTCCCACGCTCCGCCAGGAACCGCATCCCGGATATACATTTAATCTTTCATATATTTCCATTTATGCTTTATATACAACTCTCATGTATAAAAGATACACAACAATATGAGAGAAATGCACGAGCTAATTTCATGTGTTTAAAAAAAAAAATCGTGAATTTAAAATGGATGGAACAACGCTCTCTGCGGATTTGGGAGTATAATTCCAGCCGTGCAGTTCTTATCGCTGCACCCAGACTATTTGAGTGTTTTGAGATGCGGGCTCCCCGAGGACGGATCGAAGGCGTCCTAGTCGAAGCGCATGCACGGCCCATAAATAGGAGGGTGGAATTTATCCGGAGCCTGTTTCTCTGTCAAACAGGGCTCTGCTGACTGAAGTGATCCCCACGGGCTGAGCTGTGGTGAGGAGGGAGAGGGAAGCTGCGGCAAGAGCGAACACCGATGCGTGCAAATGCGCATGCAGCCACCAACACACTCCACGGCTCACACAATGTCCCTCTCACTCGTGGGTTGTGACCGGCCCATGGCATTGGCCAGGTATGTCAACTATGTTTGCAGAGCCATCCATCACAAATGTACCTTCCCTCCTGAAACAGGAACTGTTGTTTGAAGCCTACACTTGTTAAGCCCATCCTTTGACTCACCTCAGCTAATTTATTTCCTCATAGCCCGCGGCAGAATTTATTATCACCTATGTTTTTGTCCTCTATTTTATTCTCATTGTGAGCTGCACACTGTGAGCATGTGTTGTTAGAAACATCGGGTACGTGTAACCAAGAGTTACAGTTTGGTCACACTAGTGACCCTTATCGTCGGTGACCAGGGTTAGCAAATAAATACTCGCCAGTGGAGTCGAGCCGCTTGTAAGCGGAGACAAGATTTATGGTCGTGTGAGCCTTGGGCATCAGGATATGAGGTATTCTCAAAATGAAGAGGACAATTTCAAAATGGCCTCAAAATAACTGTAAAATGTAGATTTTACTTGTTCATTCTGCTTGTGCCAAGTCAAACATTTTAATATGTTCTATGTGCCCCGACTAATCTAAACCGCATTCTGAATAATATTGCGTTTGCGGAATATTAAGCAGGGGGCGGCCATTTTGCCACTTGCCGTTGACTGAAAATGACATCACAGTTGCTCAGGGCCATGTGATTTTTGCAAGCTGAGCCCTTAGACACAGTGATGTCATTTTCAGGCGACAGACAGTGGCAGTACAGGACAAAATGGCCGCCTCATAAAATTTATCAAAGCAAGTGGATTTGCATTCTACAAACACTTGGGTCAAAAATAACCCAAATTGGGCAAAGAATGGACCAACCCAATTTTTTGGGTTACATTTTTGTCGGGTCAAATTAAAATTAAATTAAATTAAAAACTCATAAAACAACCGATAAATTGGGTTGTTTTGTGGATTATTTATTTGACCCAACTTTTAGGGCTAAATACCTTAGAACCAAACTTTGTAAGGTATTTAGCTCAAAAAGTTGGGTCAAATTAAATTAATAACTCACAAATCAAACCCATTTTGGGTTGTTTTGTGGGTTATTCATTTGACCTCACTTTTTGGGTTAGTTGAATAACCCAAATGAATTGGGTGAAAAATGAACCGACCCAACTTTTTGAGGTATTTGACCCTAAATTTGGGGTCAAAATAATAACCCACAAATCAACCAAATTTTTGGGTTGGTTTGTGGGTTATTCATTTGACCTGACTTTTTGGGTTAGTTGAATAACCCAATTAGATTGAGTCAAAAATAAATGGACCCAACTTTTTAAGGTATTTAACCCTATCATTTGCATCAAAATAATAACCCACAAAACAACCCAACTATTTATCTGACCTAACTTTTTAGGTTAGTTTATTAACCCAAATGAATTGGGTCAAAAATGAAACGACCCAACTTTTTGTGGTATTTAACCCTGAAATTTGTGTCAAAGTAATAACCCACAAATCAACATAATTTTTGGGTTGTTTTGTGGGCTATTCATTTGACCGTGGGTTGATTTGTGGGTTATTTATTTGATGGAATAATCCAAAATGTTGGGTTGGTCTCTTTTGGGCCCAATATGGGGTAATTTTGACCCAATTGTTTTTAGTGTGTTGCTTGATTCATATTTCACAAATGCAATGTTTAGAGTGGGTGTCATAGAACACACTATTGTGAAGAAGAAAAAAAAAACGACTTAACTTCCCCTTTCAAGTAAAAACAAAACAAAAACTTGATTTTACTTATACTCGGTATGTGAAAGTTAACAGACCACATGCTTGCCTTTTTAATTTCAGAGTAGCCATTTTGAAAGCGTAAAACAAAAAATAAAATGACAGACTCGATCGAACAGCATTATAGATTTCAACAAATTTATTTTGGAAGAAACCTGTTGGTTAACAAACATGGAAAAATAAACTGAAAACTAATTGAGTGACATTTCACTCCTAAGCGGTCATTATACATAAAATTGCTAAAACATCAAATGTAATAGTGATATGGGCTTTAAATCAAACATCAGATTGATACCGCAAAAATCAGCGGAAATGTTGCGAGAAGTTCCAAAGATGAAGGTAGCATGTTTGCAGGTAAGTGACTGAATTCTCCGAAACCATGCCTCCATTTGTCTTTGTCCGGTGCGAGTCGCAGGTATCACTGAACGTTAATGATTGACTTGAAGCACACCAAGCATCCTGCTTTGCGTGGCCACGTTTACGCCACTAAATCTTTGTGCTCACTATTCCATATGTCTTTCGTACAGTATTATTAGCACTGTGGGGGATTGGTGGTGGGCTGGAGACAAACTTTCAATAAATAACCATTGGAATTTTGAGGTAAAAGGATGATAAGAGCGCCTCTGACCCTTTTAGTGCGGCTTTATAAGACTGTGGCTGTGTAAATCTCCCCCTAATCTCCCCTCGAGATAAATTTGGCCCCTTTCTTTCTGGAAAGTAAATGAATGCCCCCACTATTTTTTTAGCCCCACCTTTTCCAGGGCACCCTGTGATGAGCGTGAAATTAGACTCGGGCTCATTGACAGTACAAAATGGAGAGCAAACTGAGATTAGGGCATGCTAATTAATTGGTAAAATGACTTGACTCTGTTAATGACCTCCTGCCAATCATTGCCAGTAATGATGGAAACATAAAAAAGAAAAATCCTGTGCTTTTTTTTCTTCTTCTTCTTTTTATAAGTTTTCTTAAGTGGTCCTTTGTGCCTGCCTCTATTTATAAATTAGTGAGGGTGACAATGTTTGATCATTTTATTATTGTTTCATATCTGTGCAGTATATTTACACCTACAATTATGTAGGTGTCAAATTCAAGGCCTGGGGGCCAGATCTGGCCCACTACCATTTTATGTAGCCCATGAAAGCAAAACAATCAGGTCAACAACATTTCAAATTCTCTTAGATATTGCAAGCATTTTCTTGTTACCAAACCATTACATTACAGTAATTTGTTGAGTAATTTGTTAAGTTAAATGAACTGTAATTTTTGACTTTTCATTTAGGTGGTTGTCTATTAGTTTGTTGTACACTGCAAATCGCTGACGTCTGGCCGAAATCTCTTGTCAAGTCACAAGTCATAATGTGGTAACATTTTTATTTTTCAAAAATCTATACTATTTGTCCTTCCACGCCCGTGGGTGTTATTTATTTATTTATTTAATTATTAAAAAAAAAAAAAAGGTTTGCTTTCTTTGAGAATGCAATGCTAATGGTTGAAAAAACATGCCATTTTTTTATTTTTTGATATTAATACAAACATATATATAAATATTTTTTAATTTTGTCAAAACAATCAATGCAAAATCTGTCAAAGTCCTTGAAAATACATGCCTATAGATGTCAAATAATATTTGATTGGAATACTTTATGATGCTACATTGCTTAGAATAGTGAAAAATAATTGTGTTTGCTCGTTTGTGAGGAATAGGAACTATTTCCAACATTTAAAACCCAATAAAAACGATGAACAATTTTCATTAATATAATATTTTGCTTCTTGTCCTTTAATAGGTTCTCATTCACCAAGTGAAAACAAAAATTTGGCCACGGTGTGAACTGTGGTCCTCAATTGCCCTTTTTGCACAGATCATGCAAACGACTTTTGAGACAAGAATCCCATCCTATTCCTCGTGTTTACTGAAAAATGACGTTGACCGTCATGTAAAAGGAAATGAGCTGACGTGTCCTTCCTGTCATCCGCAGATGGCTTTTGGCCTCTCCTTCCTGCCCGCTGTCGCCGTCGCGGTTCCAGCGACCCGCCAGCCCGGCCCAGTCGATGTACTTGGCCATATCTGCATGCGACCTGTCTGCCATATGTAATATCAAAGCCTCTGTCAGCATGGAGCTCAATGAGAACAAAAGAGAGGCCTTCATTAATGATTAACTGTTCTAAAAGCCCCGGCTTTTGTATTCCCATGGTGCCGAGGCTATCTGGCCGCCATGTGACATGCTCGCAGCGTTTTTCGAGCAGATTGGGGAAAGCTAGTGAGCAAACACAGGTGCTTTGGAGCGGCGTTGGCGACGCTGTCAGGGACAACCACAAACAAGAGCAGCTATGCCTGGCTAAATGAATCCCCCCCGCGCCCCCTCGCCCCCCCGTCTCCCTGTCACTGGCTAACTTGTTTGCCAGGCCGCACAGCCTTCCTTATGGAGAGTCCCTACGCCCCCAGCACACAAGGCCAACGTCCAGCGCAACTTCTCACACCCTCCAAAGAAACAAACAAATAAAAGTGAGGACGGCCGACTGCTTCTTTGAGGTGATGGCATTTGCGGCGGTCTTGACTAGTGGAAGAGCAAACAAATTAACGGCGTTGGAGTTTTCACTTTCCAAACCAAACTAAATGTCTTTTAGTTCAAGTGGGGCAATTCCACTGACCCCGATGTCAACCGCCGTGTAAGGACTTGCACGCTCATGCACTTGAAATGACCAGAACGAAATTACACAGGACTCGAGGACCACCACACATGAAGCGGGGATATTCATATGCAGCAAAGTGACATGTCACAAACAAATCTTGATGAAATAATCACTGCATTTTATTTCTACAACTCAACTTTAACTGAGAGTGTTCAGCAATTAACCTTTTCATCCAGACTGACTTGATTGTTCACCCTGACTGAGCTCCTGTGTTGCTCTTTACTTTGATAAGACAATCTGATGATAGGATGGCGTTATCTTAACACGGCTTTCCGGGCGGGAGACAAATGAACAATGTGTGATAACGGGAACAAAAGCTCACCTCTTATTGGCTCGACCGGCCTCCCCACAAAAAAATCACCAGCATGGAAAAATCACCTTTTTATTTTCAATTTCCTTCCCAATCCTTTTAAAATCTGTCATACATTTATAATGTCTCTTGGTGGTGTTTTAATGTCATGCTCTGCAATTAACCTCGCCTATAAAGCGTTTATTGTCTGGAAAGACGATAAAAATGTACTTGAGCAAATATTTGGAATAAACAGCTGAGGAAATTAAGTTGTAAACACCAGGAAGACTAATGCACAATTAGATTATGGGACGGCAGCATAAATATAAAAAGAGAGAGTCAAAATGATGTGTCTGTTTGTGAAGCAGGGAAATATGCACAAAAAATAATGTGAAAAGTAGGCATGTCCAATACCAGATTGATACTGCTTGAGTAGTCACGATACCAATACAAAGATACCAAATCACTAGTCTTTTTGATACATTAAAAAAATGGCCTATTTATCCCAATATAGCATTTTTCTTGCATGAAATTAATGTCAATTTTCAATTCTTCAAATTTCTAGTTCTTGATCATAAAAAGGCGACAAGAGGGTGGCTAATTCTGGTTTTGGCCAACATGGAGAAAACCAACACCTTGGAATAAATAAAAACTTTGTGAAAACCAAAACAATGACTTGTAATTGTGATGTATTGTCTGAATTCAAAATGAATTTTCTCAGTGTTGTGTGTAATTCTTATTTAATTTTTTTTAGGTTATGACATACTTGTGAATCTATCCATCTATCTATCTATCTATCTATCTATCTATCTATCTATCTATCTATCTATCTATCTATCTATCTATCTATCTATCTCTGTCTGTCTGTCTGTCTGTCTGTCTGTCTGTCTATCTATCTATCTATCTATCTATCTATCTCTCTATCTATCTATCTATCTATCTATCTATCATATCTGTATGATCAGAAGACTCCCTAAGCGATTCAAAAAGGATTTCGCATGAGCGGCGATATATTCAAAGAGGTTCATGTCATTCCCCGTCCTTCTGGATTTATCCTTTACTGGCCGTGAGCTGAGTCCGATGAGAGGAGTTACAAATCCTCACTTTTAGGCTCCTTACTGTAATTCTAAAATGCGGGGGCCCAACATCTTGAGAGGGATTTGAGACAACATCTTAGTTGCCTCGTCATTGTGTTGGGCTGAAGTCGTCCACAGGCGGATTGTGCGGCCAAACGGGCCTCAGACCTCAGCACGATCCAAGAAAAGTTTGTCAGGAATGAAAGACATGAAGACATGAAAGCTCGGCCACATGTTGAAAAGGATCTTTTCATCTCGCCGGCCACAATGGGGAAATCTGAAAAGAGCAAAGTGTGCTTTAAGCGGCAATGCAGCGCATTAAGTCCTTGTCTTTTGACACCGAGAAAGAAGCAATATTCCTCATTATGGAAAAGGTACTTGATGAGTAATGGGGAGGGGAACCTTTGTGTTGTACCTGCTTCCATGAGAGATGTTTGAGATCAAAGCAAGTCGATCAAAGCGATCTTTCAGGCTGTTTTTGTCACAGATAAAATGTATTTCATAAGCAAGACCAAAATAAATCTTAATTTAGATGATTTAGATTGAGCAAAATTTGAACCTACAGAATTGGCCTACAAATAAAGTGGGGGGCAAAACCAAAACCAAAACAAAATGCAGTTATTCCGACAATAAACAAACCAAGGGTTTAAATATGAAAGCTGCCTTTCTGGGGTAGAGAGCCAAGATTCAAAACCGACTTGAACTTAACATTTCTGCTTGATAGGTAAGTTTATCGCCTCTTTTTGGTTTTTAATTGATTATACATTCCCAAAAAGAAATTTCAAACCCATAACATTTAGTGCTTGAGCAACAAACAGTCTGTTTAAGAAATGCTACCAATGTAGCAGCCATGGCTAATGTTAGCTTTGTTTACAGTGCAGATTACATACATTGCACGTCACGTACACTTTTGTGTTGTATGTTCCCTCACTAGTCTACTCTAAACAAGGCATTCTGATTAATATTGCGGGTGTGGAATATGAGTTAAGCAGCAAACCCACCCATTTTTTATCCATCTGAGGGGCGGCCATTTTGCCACTAGCTATCGACTAAAAATGACATCACAATTCAGGGTTGTGGTAATGACTAATTACAGCTCAGTTTCAGAAAACAGGTGAAATGAAATGAAATAACAAAAGAGAAAAGTGCCTAACAAGCACAAGCGGAACAGTAAATCAATAATTGGATAGTTTCATACTTTTATCCAGATTAGCAACAACATTCAATTTTGCCACACCTCTCCAGTAGCATCTTAAAAACTGATTGTGCAGGTTTTGCGTCATCAAAATGACTCAGACTCTTTCCAACAAGGTCATTCATGGTTATACTTCTTCTTAAGAAATATTTCCAACCCCCACATGAAGTTGCCTCTTGTCTTACAAAGAGTGTTAAAAACTAAATAGCATTGCCGGAGTGAACAGATTACCTGGGAGCCGACCAAATTGGTCATGGGTCAGCGCAGGGACGAACCTGTTAACTGAGTGGGCTGGTGCTATCCGCCCATTTTGGCAGCCAGACTGTCGACTTGTCGCAGAGTACTCATAAAACAAACGTTGTCTCCTGGTTTGACAGGCTCCTTCTTTCAAAAGGCATTTATTACCTTCTCGAGGTCAATTACAGCAAATTAAACAAAAAAGCCGGATAGACTAAAAGTAACATGCGCTTATTATGCCACTTCTGACAACTGATACACTAACTTTTTTTTTTTTTTTTACTGGGGGAATGGATTTCCAAAGACGTTCTTCATAAAACAAAACAAAAAAAAAAAAAACAATCGACTGGCGGAAACGGGCTTCTGACGGTAATTCTTTGTTTTTTCCTTTCCCCCCCACTAGTGGAAATGTAAAGTGGAACATATATTTAAATTTAAATCCAATGTACTACAGTATATATCAATTGAAATTGTTTCCATATTTGTTTTCTTAAGAATATTGAAATTGCTACCACGTATTAAGGGTTAGGGTACATACACACACACACACACACGCACATTCCCGGTTTAACTACCATTGTGGGGACAGACTTGTGAGAAAATTTTGGTGGGTCCAACAAGTTCAGACCTCTTTTTGAGGATCAAGACTTTGTTTTAGAGTTTAGGTTTCAATTGTTTTTTTTACAAACACGTGGCCCCAATAATGTAGCAAAAAAAAAAAACAATCTACTGGCGGAAACGGGCTTCTGACGATAATTCTTTGTTTTTTCCTTTCCCCCCACTGGCGGAAATGTAAAGTAGAACATATATTTAAATTTAAATCTAATGTACTACAGTATATATCAATTGAACTTGTTTCCATATTTGTTTTCTCAAGAATATTGAAATTGCTACCACGTATTAAGGGTTAGGGTACATACACACACACACACGCACATTCCCGGTTTAACTACCATCGTGGGGACAGACTTGTGGGAACATTTTGGTGGGTCCAACGAGTTCAGACCTCTTTTTGAGGATCAAGACTTTGTTTTCGAGTTTAGGTTTGAATAGTTTTTTTTACAAACACGTGGCCCCAATAATGTAGCAGAAACAAACCCACACTCACATGTACACACTCCCTGACGCCTGTTGCGCCGGACCACTTAGCGCAATTTTCACCCACAGAGCTGTGAGACAGAGGCGGTCCACTCAGGTAATGGAGCAACTCAGGTGGAAGACTTCTAGGCTGCCGTCGTCATGCATGAGCTGCAGTCAATGACAGACGTATGTCGACCAACACCTCTCTTCCAGCTTTACACGCATATACCAACCTGCCGCAAGTCCCAATAACCATTCTATCCAGTCCATTGTCTCCCTGCCTATACCTCTTTTATGAATACGGAGCATCTCCCTTGGCTTAAGTCAATATGAGCTATTGAACCTCTGCATATGAGTCAAAACATGAAGAGAAAGGATTGGCCATGTCAGATGAGAAGGGAATATTACACTGGTAATTTGCAGCTAGGACATCAACAAACACACGCACACACACGCACACACACATATATATATATATGCTGCAATCATTTCTGTGTGGGTGGCTTCCATGCTTCCACCCGTGTTGCGTGTATGAGACAGCTGCCGCTTTTTGGCTCTGACATACAAATGCACACACACACACACACACACTCAGGTAGCAGCTGGGCAGGCTCACCTGTCATATTAATAAAACCAGACAATCCCTTCCATCAGCAACACAACAGCAGCAGCAGCCAAAGCAGACAGAGAGATAGAACAAAAGAAGAGAGGCGGAGATGGATGTGTGTGCAAAAGAGAGAGAGAGGGAGAGCGAGAGAGCGAAATGAAAGAAAATGACGAATATGGAGCGTATTTCTTCCTGTGTATAGTGTTTTTTTCTTTTCATCACAATCTCCTGCTTATTCTCTTTTTCTCCAAAATTGTTCAGGGTAATTATATACAGTGTCAATTTTTTGGGTGAATTTTTGCTATTCACGTTGAGCTTGGTCCCTATACTCCCCGTCTAATACAAGTCAATATTGATATTGTCAGGGATGTATTATTTAATATTAGGCTTTTGCAGTATCCTGTAAAAAAACGTAATACTCACCCATGTATAACACGCACCAACTCAACCCTTAAAAAGCAGTTTATTTCTCTGTACTTGTGTATAATACGGTCCCCTGATTTACTGCTATCCTTTATTATCAGAGTGAATAATATGAATGAATAAAGATTCAAAATATACCAAGTACATGCTTTTAAATCTAGGTTAAAGGCTATGCTATTTTGCCAAAGCTACGATTAATTAGTCAAATTATTTTTAAAATCGTGTTTTCGAAAATCTTAATTTTGTTTTTATGTCTCTTTAATGCTGTAATTGCTTTTAAATGTACTTTTTAATTACAGTATGTGCACATTGAATTACATTGTGCATGAAATGTGCTAAAAATCTATGATTCTATTTCTTTTTTTATTTATTTTTAATTGTATTTTTTTTACAATCCCTAGTTACTGCTTAGCTTAATCTGAAGTGTTTCTGATTAAACCCCCTGTATAATTTTGAAAAAAAAGTCAAAAAAAAAAAATCAAATGGGTTTATACAGTACTCTTTCTTGCCCTAATCTTCGGCATGACAAAAAGGAAACACTTGAAAGTGTATAGTGCATACATTTAAATGGTGGTGATCTCATCTGGCTTATATATATTTAGCGGTCATTGTACATATGTTAAAACAAAACAACAACCTTTGTTACGTTTTTGAAAACATGTTCACTACTTTTTTCTTATCCTTTATCAGATTGCTGTAAATTTCTCAAGCATGGGATCAATACAGTCTTACGTTTGTGTAGAACTGCACTGCAGCATACATAGAAGTGTTCATAATAGTTTCAAATGTGTTCACCAAACAACAACTGCAAAAAATAGTGTTAACCCATGTTTCTTAGCATTATTATAGTATTTTCAGTTTCATTTCATGTTCTGTTCTGTGTTATTTTTTTATGCCTCCAGTCCATGTCAGCTCACTAGGGTTTTGTTTCCACCTGTTCTCGTCAACCCTGTCCTGTGTCAACCAATGAGCTCTTTTGTCCAGGTGTATCTCGTTGTATTGTTAGTTCACTCCCTGTGCTTACTTTGCCATCAGAAAGCAAAAGAAAGTCAAGAAGAGGATGGTGAATGAGGGAGAAACAATAAAGGCAGGCAGAAAATGACTAACCTGCATAGAAAGGAGGAGTTGCTGTTACAGAGAGGAGCCCTTCCTCCTCCTCCTCCTCCTCCTCCTCCTCCTCCATTAACCCCTGGAGGGCCTGGCTGCTCAGGTAGTGCTGATGCGATTCACTGCAGCCACTGACAGCATCTCCATGGGTGGCTTCCTCTTTGTTTGCTTTTACCTGTGGACTCTGAGAACTCGATGAAAGCCCTAATGTGTCGTAAGTGACAGCAAAATGCAAACACTCGTGCACCCGCGACATCCTCTGACATGATTGAAATCTTACAATATAAGAAATATATTGATAATTTGTCACCCCCTGCAGTGGCGTAAATTAAATTAGAAGAGGAGCCACAATACATTGTCGGTATCCTGGCAGCCTCAGAGGCAGCCGATTAGGCCGATTACCGACATGGCTGAATTGACAAAACGTGTCGGAAGGGAAGAAATAGGAAATGCTTGATAAAGAATCTTTTGAGGCAGACTGACAGCCCCCAGTGAGTGAGCATCAATTTATGGATGACGGCACAAAAAAGAAAGTTCCCAGTGTTCATCGGAGGCCAGTGAATCCAAAATGAACTCTTTTTATGAGGCTGACTTTGCCTCGGCGATGCCGCGAGCACAAAGCGGCCAACAAAGGGCGGCAGTAAAGAGGGAGTTGTGACAAGATAGCGACACAAAGAGAGAATCAACTTTCATGTGGCTCAATGCAGGCAGGAGCCCGGCACAGCTGTTTTTAATGGCGATGCATTGACAGGAGGGCAGGCTATTTTTAATCGCGTGCACTTCTTTCAGGGCCGCACACAAAACCTCGCTTTCAGCCAGCTTTGTGGCCAACCTGCTGTGACCTGCATTCAAGGCTGCGCCGGGGTCGCCGGCACAATGCTCACCGAGGGGAAGGGGGCTGCAGGGATGTCTGCGGCTTGATGTCCAGTCAAAAGATTCAAATTCCCGCGTGACGGACCACCACCACGGATAATATTCCACCCAAATCAAATATTAGCACATCCGAATTTAAAGTCATGCTAACTTTGTTACATTTCTGGCTAAATAAGGTGCTAATGGCTCTGCAAACAAGCACACAAAGAATGTACAAACACGTCGGAAAACAAAGAGCTCTTATAACAGGGCTTGGGATCTCGATGAAAAATTCAAACAATATTAAATGGCGAGTGTCAACAGCAGACACACTTGTGCTGAGGGCCCTTCAAACACAGCGAGTAACTCAGCACACACATTATGCCGCCACAGTTCAGCCTCTTAGTGTAATGATGATGGCAGCTTTAACCAGGACACGGCTTTTAAAACCTCCCGTCCGGCAAGCGCTCTTCTGTCCGCTGGCTTTCGGCTGCTAAAGAAACGCAAAGGTCGAGGAGACGCTCTGTCTGGGCATGTCGGCTCCCCCGCCATTTACCTGTACGCCACGGGTCACCTGGATTCCTTGGGTAGCCTTCCCTCCCTCCCCGCCTTCCCCGGTGACCACTTCATCAGGAGCCGCGCTCCTGAAAGATGCAGATTAAGATATCAGTGGCGAGGGATTCCAACTGTTCTCGTGCACAACACGGAGCAGTAATACCTCCTGACAGGGAAGCTTTAACGGCAGGTTCGCATTCTCACATCCATCAGTGATGCCTCATCACAGGCAGGCGGAAAAAGAAACAAATCACATAAATATGTGGACTCCGCGGGCTGGAAAACGCGATTTAAAAAAAAAAAAAAGCTCAGGAAGGAAGGATACAAGATAAAGGACAACTTTTCTAAAATAGGAAAGAGAGAGAACAGAAAGTGTCATGATGCAAATTAAATTGCATTCCAACATATAGTATAATGATAATGTTTCCTTTAATTTGTACTTTTTTTCCCATCGGCCTAAATTTAAGTGATTCTGTTCTGCTAACCACACTGTAATAAATTGTTAAATGACTGTATAGCAAGGCTCAAAATATTTTTTTCTTTGTGGAGTAGTTTTGCTAATGAATGACTACATTTGAGGAGCATTTTTTTTTTTTGCAGAACTTGAAGCAAAATAACGAATGTGTCGCATTCTTTTTAATACAATAAACAGTTTTTATTTCTTAAAATCACATTGTGATTAAATAACAGCAAACAGTATTTTCTTGACCGGAAACATTTTCAGGTGAAATTTCAAACACAAACGTATATTTCAGTTTGAACTTAGTATTTCTGAATGGTTTGTATGTTGTTTTGGCAAAGCTCAATTGAGTAAAAAAAAAAGATAAGTAGACTTCAAGAGGCAAATAACATTACTGATATACTACATATTTATATTGTATAATTTAGGGATAATCTTCTTTCAAGGCATACTAGCAAAATCGTAAAACGGCCATTATACAGCGGCTGATACCAGTATTCTCCTGTGCCCATTTTATGCACGGGAACTACAAATTAGAAAAGAGAAGAATAGAAAATTGGTATAAATTTAATACAATTTAAAGGAAAATGCTATATTGGGTTACACAGGTATTTCTTAAAAATGATATGTATATGTATATTTGGAGGGTGGGGTGGAATTTATTGCATCAAAAGTACTAGTGGCATCGGTACTTGGTATCGTGACTACTCAAAAGATGAGTACTTGTACTGGTATCGGTCTGAAAAAAGTGGTATCGATCATCCCAAATATAAGCCATGTAAGATTTATATAAATGCTTTTAAACCTTTAGGACACTCCTCCAGGCTGATGTACCCAAATTTAATTTACTTTTGATTGCGGTTCTGTTTAGCGAGAAGAGTTTCTCTCCAGAATCTAGACATTTACTGTATCAATTTACCTGTTATTTTCTGTGCAAAGTTGTATTTTCTCTCCTGGTTGCATTCCAGTCAGACTTGTGTGAAAAGTGTACTCCATCACTCGAGCATTTAATTCCGTTGTCTCACGACTACATGTCAGTCGAAGGTTAGATTAGCAATTAGCATGGCTTTTCTGTCTTTCTCCATTGTCCCTTTGTGATGGAGATGACAATTCATGTTTCTATTCAACTGAATGGTTGTTGTTTTTTTTGATGAGGAGTACAATTAAATTTTTGTCTTCACAAACTGCAATGGAAAACTGCTTATTTCAAGCATATTAATTTTACATGGTTTATTGTCCACAACCATTTATGTGATAAAGCTTGTAATTTTGTGTGCATCTTTCAATACGAATCAATACAGATCTCAATAAATGGAACGATACAATTCAAGAAAGGTATACTTTGAAGTGGAAGAATTTGCTGATATGCTACAGCTGTAGCTTTTGTCGTATTTAAAAGCTCTAGAAAGTACAACATATTAAAGTTAATTAAATTCAAAGAAACAACATCAAACTGATTTTTACTGATTTAAACCTTTTTTGCATGTGTCATAAAATTATTTATGTATCTCGATACATAGGGTATGACACGATTCAAGAACAGTACACTTTAAAATGTCATGATTTGATTCATTTTGTTTACACCAAAATGACTTTCCACCTCAAATTGGTTTGCATTACACGCCGCACATATTCCATTTTTATAATCACTGAACATTTTGTGTCCTTGAAATTGCTGTCCATTCAGTCATTATGGGGCAACTGCCCCTTTAAGAATCTCTCTTATGTTTTCATTGACATTGCCATAAGCATTTGCTTTCTTAAGTGGAAATAAATATTTACATTTTTGTTTAAGTATTTTCACAATACGCACATACTCTGTTGTATTCAAGTATGAAGTTACATAAAAACCTTACAGAAATTCTAAACATTTTTGCGGAACGGTGCATTGTCAGCTTGCTAACAGAATTGTGTTCTTACGTGAAGGGCCACCGCATGCTTTTTAAAAGTTGACATCTGTTAAAAATGTCCAACTTGTCATTGTCTACCCTGTCAGCAAGCTCACATGCAATATTTTGCACTTTGCAATAACAGTACATTTTCTTGTTGATGTTGATTCACTTAAAAACGTGTGAGTTTTATTAACACACATTTCTAACAGTATAATATTGAGTATTATTTTAAATCCATTTGTATCAGCTTCAACATTTTAGAGCTGAACTGAAGAAGTGAATTAATGGTGAAATCCTCAACAACCAAGACAGGCTTGGTTCCTCTATTTGCCTGTTCCAGCTGTGAATCTGAGCTAAATCTAGCTGTAGATTCAAAAGTAAATTATGTAAGAAAACAAAAAAAAACATAAGTAAATTATGTAAAAAAAACATCCTATATTATTTTATCTTGAAGAAAACTACCTGCTTCCTTCAAATATAGATTGTTATAAGAATTATGTACATTTTGTTTGCATTTTATACAACAACAACTCCTCCTCCTACTACTACTAATGAGCATTGTAGAAAATGGATGAATGCACATATTATTTCCATCCTGTTAAATAATATCACAGATCACCTCTCAAATGTGAGTAGAACGTTTTGAAGTACAATAAATGTCTTCCATGTGTGGCGGTGGCACTTCTGCTGGCTCCTCGCCACCACCTGCCACCTGTAAACAGTCTGCTCAGTGGGAGGGGCGAACATTCAAGACAGCAGGTGCGTCGTTATCACCGCCATAGAGTGGGTTGTAACAAAGCCACATGACAATCAACAGGAAATTAAGCCGATAGCTGCCTCTAGAAAACGCAACAATGTTTTATATACTCTATATTTTGTTTTCTAATATAGCTTTTAGCGTTAACTTCACGAGTAAAGCAGAATTGCGATAAAGTTTTGCAGGCTTCCATTTCAGAAGACCCCATGGACTTAAAAATGGTGTGACATTTGCAGGCGTTGCTTTGATGAGGAGCCAACTGCTCTTCACGCCACCTGCCTCGCCTTACCTGTCCTTGTGTTCATTGAAGAAAAAAAAAAACTCCCCACTTTCAACGTCTACTGTACAGAGCAGCAGCACACCCTCCAAATCCCCCCTCATCCCCCCACCCTGGAGAAAAAAGTGACTTTTGCAACAGACAGAAGCGAGGATATAAAGAAGGAGAGTTGTTTTCTTTTCAGTGTCTCCCCCTGGCTAAATCTGGGGTAAGCCCGCTAATCCCGCTTGGAGTGATGACTCACAACGGGTGTGGCCAATGTGTTCCCAAAGATATCTTTTCCACAGTCGGAATATCAATAGGAATGTTGATGTTGGCTCTGGGAATCACGTTGTGTGCCATTTCATCATTTCATTTACCAGCTGCCCAACGCTTCTTTCAGAAATAAAGGATGGGACACAATCAGATCCATATTTCCTGATCATTTTGACTTGTAGAGGAGTGTGCGTTACGGATGTTTTTATGTATATGTGAGAAGGAGCGACCTAATTGTTATTGCGTGTGTGTTTGGCCTGGAGACAGTCGATGGGAATCAGCAGTGAGCCCGGAGGCGGGTGGGGGGCCGCCGTCTCCCACTTCCCAGTGTCTTAGTTGTAATGCATCCCTCCACTAACAGGGATCAAGGTATTAGAGATTCAGGTTATTTGTATTGATTTTATGTGCTGTCATGCCGGCTTTGAGGATGCCCTCATATTTGTGGAAATTGCAAATTCCGCCTCGGAAATGTCACCAGCATTTAATCTCTTCTCGAGTGGTCAATATGGGACCCTCTCCACTCCGCTCCGGTCCGGCCACGTTTATTAAACAGGGACCACACACTTCCTCTGTTACCATGACACCACGCTGAGTGGGGTGGGATTGGTCCAGATGGGAAGGTAACATGGGAGGGAGAAAGTCGAACATTAATAACTTTGGAGAAGGTCTTTGTAGCAGTGGTTATTTGATGGATGAGGAGTGTTAACTTTAGATTAGCAGAGCCAGAAAGATGTATTCAAGAACTAAGTTTACATGCGGTCAATATTTAGGCTTCTGAAACATTCCCAATAAGCCATTTACCAGAGCTAGGCAAAACCGTCCTTAAATTAGCTCGTCATTGACAGATGCCTACCTTTCGGCGAATGCTTTATGACATAAAGACTCGTAAAAATACACAAACTGAGGAGGACCGTCTGTTCTGACCCCGGATTGACGGATGTAAACCTGCTTCAGTCAGTGCTCAGTCCGTGTATTTTTTCCAGGATTTACGTCATAAAGCATTTGCAGAAAATGCGGAAGCACTCACCGAAAAGTGTGCATCCATCAGTGAGGTCCCAGCTCTGCCATTTACAGGCGTGAACGGACAATTAGTCCCACAACGAATCCCGATCTAACCCGCGACGAACGTCATTACGCGAATAGACGTCATTTCCACTTTTAACTTTATACGGTAAATAAAAGACATTTACTCACCATCCTAACAAAGTAGTCGGTTGCCTCCTCGCTCCAAAAGTTTTGTGCTGCATCGCCATGTTTGCCATTTTTGTTTACTTATGCATGTGTATTTCTGTTTTCTTGCACGCTAGACATCGGGACTTATATACACGTATATACAGTATGTGCGTATATATACACAGTGTGGCATTTTCTCCGTAGAGACAGAAAATAATGTGAAAACGCCGCGGAGAAATCAATGTATTCAAGCTAGGCTGGTTTAATGAGTGGCAACGTAAGATGGCCGCCACACATGCAAGTAGTTAAATCCAAGATTCCTTATGAATAGAGGATGTGCAGAACACAAACCAGTTTCGTTAAAGGGGAAGTCAAAATACAGTATTCTGGTTAATATTGCATTAGTGGACTATGAGTTAAGCAGCAAAATCCAGCAGTTTTTTTCCCGATATCTGAAGGCAGCCATTTTGCCACTTGCTGTCGAGTGAAAATGACATCACAGTTGCTCAGGTCTCAGGTAACGACCAATCACCGCTCAGCTTCAGAAAACAGGTGAGTTGTGATTAGTCGTGAGGCAACTGTGATGTCATCTTCAGTGGCAAAATGGCCGCCCCTGAGATGGATAAAAACGTCTGGATTTTGCTGCATAACTCGTATTCCACAAATGTAACATTGATCAGAATGTCATGTTTAGACTAGTGAGGTCACATATAACATATTATTGTCATGAAATGTTTAAGGTTGACTTCCACTTTTAAAGGAAATACCCTGGTTTATATGACCAAATATTTGGGTTGGAAAAAGGGTAATATTTTAAAATATTTGGATTTTTGTGCATGTTTACATGGTCTTTCAAAACCAGAATTTTGCCAATGTTATTATTGACCACATGTAAACGTATTAGATGGCATTGAGAATTTGAATAAAAAACACTGCTCTCAATATAGCTATATTTATTTACCACTTAGTTCATTGAAATCAAATCCAAATAATTCAAATTGCACCAGCCCAGGAGGAGAATGCCAGGTGAGGTCATGATTATTATTCCACGAGGTCTCTAAGCGCAAACGACGTGGTCGCGTCCGCCAACATTTGCATGTGATTTCCATCTTTGCTTTTCCACGTCATAGCAAATGTTTCTCTTTCTCCGCTATTTACAGGAATGGCCGGGTCACCCCCTCCCCCCCCTCCTTCCTTCTACTCCTCTCTCCGTCGACCGCAATCAAATTTACTCTGGCTTGAGTACACGTTTAGTGGGGACCATTTGTTTGAGGCAAACACTTAGGGCCCTCGTATGTCATTGACCAGTGTCCACAAATATAATCCTATCAAGTTCAATCTTAGAATGTCCTATGCTGTTGTTTTCCTAATGCAATAAATGGAAATAATCCCATCAGTCATGTTTTATAGAGACTCAACTCCGCTTTTGTTAGTGCATTAGGAGCTTGCACTCCTTTTTGTTTGTTCCACTGTTGATAATTTTGTGATTGTTTCAGCGACACGCGCTTGTTTACATGCAGCCCGGGTATTTACAGTTCTACTCCAGGAACGAGCTCGGCTAACAAACATGAACCTGCGTGCGTGAATGCGCCCTTTCTTGCTTGTTGATAAAGCCCTGCTTCTTGCCGAAGCCCTCAGTTGACATGTACCTACAGAGAAAGCCTTAGCAAAACAAGCCGGAACCTTGTAAATATGCATTGCCCAACAGTGGCACACGCGCTGTTGGCTTACACACTGCTAGTGGTGTTTTTCTTTTTACCTCCAAATTTGCTCGGAAAACTAATCACGGTCTGATAAAGCCCATGGTAAATATGGGAGAGATTGACACCCACATGTCAAAGTTTACATAGCCGGACCAAGTGTACATATAGGCCGAGAGAACTGCGGGGCTGCGCCGCGCGGGGCTGGCCTGACCTCGGTTCGTCTGCGCCGATGAAACGGACGCTTTGTGAAGGAAGGCACACAGCAGGGAGATTACTCAAAAGTTAGATTGTGTGAAGATAAACTTTGCGGCCACGCTTGGTGGGAAAACTTGACGGCGCAACACATTCAAAGTGGCAACAAATACGCTATTGTTTTGCTGTTATTTATTTCCTTTGTTGAAATGGTCTCTGTTCTTTTCTGGTGAGAGGCTGTCAGACTT
The DNA here is from genome assembly GCF_051991255.1 of Vanacampus margaritifer. NCBI lineage: Eukaryota > Metazoa > Chordata > Actinopteri > Syngnathiformes > Syngnathidae > Vanacampus > Vanacampus margaritifer. The sequence goes on along the minus strand of NC_135432.1, from coordinate 53,714,062 downwards.
CCAATTGCTTGATAATCCACAGCAAAGACAGTGCAGCTAACAGAAAGGTTAACCCTTGACTGATGTGTCTGATGTTAATCTATAGATCAATTAGACAGAGGCACACTGGGTCAAGCTACAGATATTGCGATGGCTATTAGTTGGCCTGTCTGCCATTATTACACAGTCACATGCTCAAACATTGCAGTGGCTTGGTATGCTAGGCACAGATGCGGAGGGTAAACAGACAGGCCTACAAGGATTGCACAAAATATTGATCTGACAGCAGATGGGAACCTTGATATCAGACATTCCCTTCTTCATGCCTTTCTGTATTCTCATGCGTGTGCACAGTATGGAGCATTTGTGCCAAAAAGCACATACAGTGTTATTTGTTTTGCTTTTGTTCATCTGTAATATAGCACCTATTTTTTAAATGCTTAAATGGGCGGTAAACGTGGCCTGACAGTATTTATGCATGCAAAGGGCTTTGAAAAAATAAAACGTTGCCCTTTACCCTTTATCTGTCCAATAAAATCTGTCCCCCCACAAAATTAAAATTCATTAATTAATTTAAAAAACTACAGAATCATTGATTTCCTCCGCAATGTAAACGTAACTCTATGTGCTCCACATGCTGTAATTAAAAATACAATATAGCATTTAAAAGCAGTTACAAGCAGAGTTAAAGAGATTTAAAAGCAAATTAGAAGAATTAAAAATGGCTTAGTAATATTACCACCAAAAAAAAAGCGACAGTGCAAAAACATGATTTTATCAAATTTATAAACCCGAATGAAAATAAATAAATAATTAAACTTTATTGGTTTGTTTTGAATCTTTATTTGTTTATATTATTCACTCTGATGGTAAAGGATATCATCAAGTCGGGGGCCGTATTATACACAAGCAGGGTTGAACTGGTTAAATTGTGGGGTGCTCTCTTTGGGTAAAATGGAGGAAAATAATAATTAAATAGCACCACATCAGCCCCAAAAGACGGCAGTCCACAGGCCATCTGCCATGTATAGCAGATGGCCAGTTCAGCAATTTTTGGGGCATATTATACACGGGTTATTCACGGGATTTTATATTATTTCCAATTTTCGGATGCCACAATTGTTGTTTTCGTCACAAATGCATTGCATTTTTTATAAACCTTTGTAGGTATGTTGTTATTTATTATAGAACAGCTAATATTTCAAAGCCACGCAGTCACAATTCATATGTAGTATTTATCATGTGTGCAAGCCGTACATCCCCATAAGTATAATACATCTGAGATACGGAATATTTAAATACTAAAAATTACAAAAAAAGCCTTTGTTTATTATAAGCAATGCAATGTTCATTTGATTCATCATTTCATAATATGCCATGTATAGAGAATATGCCATACAGTATAATCACCAGCCACACCATTAAGCAAATGAGGGCCAATACAAATAAGCTGCCAATACAAACAACATTAAGCTCTGTTTTTAACTCATTTACTGCCATTGACGGCTATAGACGTCAAAAATTCATTTGAACTATTTCTATTAGTTTAACATTGTTCCCACTTTTGTTAACAAGAGTATGAAAACCTAGATTTTTTTTATTGCACTAGAACAGATATAAAATGTGTGATTGAGTTAACTAGTGAAGTCATGCGATTAATTACGATAAAAAATGGTAATTATCTGACGGCCCTAATTTTTAATAATCTTTTCTTAAAAAAAAAAAAAAAAAAAGATTATTAAAAATTGGAAAAAAATAATTACAATTATTATTAGTATTATTTTTTTTTGTAAAGAAACGATTATTAAAAATGAGGAGTTTAAGGTGATTAATTTTTTTTATCGTAATTAATTGCATGACTTCTTGGTTTTCATACTCTTGTTAACAAAAGTGGAAAAAAATGTTAAACTAATAGAAATAGTTAAAATGGATTTATGACGTCTTTAGCCGTCAATGGCAGTGAATGAGTTAATGACATTTTCACTGGATTTTAAATTGGAAACAGTTGATGCAGTGCAGTCAAAACCACAGCAAACTACTACTAATAATAATGATAATAATAATAATAATAATAATAATAATAATAAAGGCAAACTCTTGTGTTAGCTATACATTTAATATACTGTGTGCAATATTGTTTCCTGCTATAATATTCCAAGCCTGGAGGCGTTTGTCCTCTCTCCAAATGCCAGACAAAGAGGGAAACACTTGCACCAGGCGTCTTTTGTTGCATTAAGCTGCGTATAAAAGAGTTGTCCACGAGAAAAGATGGATTGCAATTTTCCATGACTTCATTCAAAGCTTTCCATTCATTTGCAGTGAATGCGATTGATGGCGAAATCTCAGAGGGTAGACGAGAAGATACCTTGCCCATCAACAGCCTAGAAATCCTTTTTCTTGGCGACTGAGCTCATAAATATTTTAGGTGATCACATGACACACGCTGGGAAGAATGTCAACAGGAATGACCCATTTAAGGAGTGATTCTTTCTCTGCTATGGCAGGCAATAAACATCACTTCAAATGAAAAGATGCAAGTGGTCTAAGTAGCTGAGAATAGGTTTTTTCTTTGCAGGAAATTTCAATTTTACGAAAGGGTTATGACGGGTCGCATATTTGTCCGGACTATCCCTGTGCGCCACATTGTGGGTAACTTGTGCAAATAGCAATGATGGGTAATCCAACATTCCTCCATCCTGAAATCTGGGGATCATCACAGCAGGAGGTTGGAAGCATATTCATGTCTAATTATGGTTGTATATCAAATTACTTATACCACTCTGTTTCACTCAGGCCCTGACGATCAATCAGCTTCGTGGACAAACAGTATCGACAAGACGGACGCATTGAAATTAAAATGTTTTTGCTCATAGGGTGTCAGGTTTATTCCACAATGACTGATTATTTCCTTGGGTAAACAGGCCAGTCATACCTTGTCGTCACGATGGCTCCAAAAAGGACAGCGAGGCCGCTTCCCGAAAAAAAAAAAAAAAAAAGAGCTGCCAGGGAGCAGCCTGTGGCTCAGCACAAGCCTCCGTGATAAAGTGGCATTTCCCGCATACAAAGGAGGCATCGGGCCTAATCCCCAAGCAACCCACACCCCCTTCTTTCTTCCCAGCAAGGGAGCACAATGAGTGTGGACCTTGTCTTAATCCAAAGGTGGGCTATCACAATAATCTGGTAATACATGCTGATCAAAGCCCATTCAATGCTAATCAGGACAACAGATCAGCATTATGATCTAATTAGGGACACCCCGTGTGCCACTGGGGTGGAATGCCACAGCATTGTCCACACTACAGAGGATGACATTAAAATGGTGGAGCACAACAAAGAGCTGGCTGTAATGCTGCGCTATAATCCTGTCCTGGCAAAATAGCAGACAGTAGACATTTAAATGAGAATGAAGGGAATCTATCCTATAGAATCAGGAAATCGGACATATTTAAAGTCAAGTAAAAAAAAAAAACTTTACATTTTCTATGCGCCCCCCATTAATCTAAACACAATATTCTCATTAATATTACGTTTGTGTAATATGAATTAAGCAGCAAAATGCACCAGTTTTTATTCATCTCAGGGGGCGGCCATTTTGTCTTGTACAGCCAATTGCTGTTGACTAAAAATGACATCACAGTGAATAAGGGCTCAGTTTGCAAATGTCACATGACCAAACCCATAACAAAGGTGAGCCGTGATTGGTTGTCACCTGAGCCCTGAGCAGCTGTGATGTCATTTTCAATTGACACCAAGTGGCTGTACAAGACAAAATGGCCGCCCCTGAGATGGATAAATGCAGGTGTATTTGCTGCTTAATTAATCTTCCACAAGGACAATATTAATCAGAATACTCTGCAGAGCTGCTAAAGATAATCGATTATCAGATTAATCAAAAACTATTTTAATGATCAAGTTTGGGGCCATTTTTTTTAAATTTAAAATGGTCCTAATCCTCTGATTTCAGCATATTAACATTATGCTAATTGTTCTCCGATTTCTGTAGTCCTTCATGAAATAAAACTGATGATCTTCTGTGTTTAATCAAAATAAGACATTTGCAAACATCTGTTTAGTTCTGTTAAGTACAACATCAATCCCCTCCTTTTTTAATCACTATAGTATAGAAGTACAAAACAGACACCAATCACTGGTTGATAAACAATAATCAGAGGGAGAAATGCTTTTGCAATATACTTTATTGCAAAATTAAAATGAATCAGAATAGTCGATTAATCAATAGAATAATCGATAGATTAATGGATTCTAAAAATATTCGATAGTGACAGCACTAATTCTGTGTTTAGACTAGTGGTAGCGGTGTATTATTATAAAGGCAATTTTTGACTTGACGTCCCGTTGAAGATTCTCCGGGTGACCCAATACTGCAAACCTTCCTTGCTTGTGATTTCCTGCAAATGTTCCACATGGGATTTCTTTCCCTTGTTTTTTTAAGTCCACTGGCAGAAAGATGCATTTTCTGACATGAAGGATGATGAAGAGGTTGGAGGTGAGCCATGGTAGAACATAATCTCACAGCATGACATTTGCTCTTTGACTCCCCCCATTGGCTAGGAAACCTTCGCTGACTCCGCTAGATATGTGCTGTACTCCTTTGTGGCTTTGGCTGCGCACGCTGCCTAATTAGGCATGCGCTATTAAGCAATCTTTAAATCAATTACCCACTTGCCTTTCGGAAGACGTTGTTCCCCTTTGGGAGGCGGCATCGGTCACGCCTTGTCTGCACGGTGTATCCCCTGCAAGTCCAGAAATGTGGGTGGCCGTGGCTCTTTGAAAGCAGCACAATACAGCTCCTACATTTGGCTAAATCAGTAGATAAAAAAGTCTGCCTCAACAAGGCTCCTGGGAGGGGCTAATCCCATCAAAATGGACTCCTTTTATGAAAACAATAATAGCCAGTACCCACTAATGACCGTGGTATTTTACACGGGGAATGCAAGGTGAGCAGAACTCATAAGTGTGGCATTAAAAAAAAAAAAAATCCTTTGTGCAGTGAGCAACATCCTTTCCACCTGTAACTAAAAAAACAAGGCCGTTTTTGGAGTGAGCACTGTTTAGATACTCCTTAGCTAGCAAAATAAAGGCCAGATGTGCAGGTAGGCGCCTCATGTGGCTACATGTAGGAAACGTGTGTGCGACGAGCAAAGGCGGCCGTGTCGACAGCTATCGCTTTGCAACTTGACTTTCCCTTTCAGGCGGCGTACAAAGAAAGGTTTAACCCTTTATTTGGCACTAAACGTACCAGATTTGCACTGTGTTGAATTTGGCACAACATCAGTAAGGTGCTGTGCGTGTGTGCGTGCGTGTGTGAAAAACAGTCAGCATCATTGGAATTATACACAACAATAGGGGTGAGCATTGGAAAGGATTTACAAATTGTTCATAAACAAAAGTACAAATCAATTTCATCAATCAAATGTGAGCTCACTATTTGGCTGGTTCAAGGTGTTGTCTCAATTTATAGTTATCAATGAATAGTCATTTGTGGGGGTGAATTTTTAAAAAAAAATAATGCAATTATTTTTCCAAGGTCCTCTTGCAAATTAATTGGCATTACAATCAACGCTATCAAATGTATTGTACATACTGTACATGTTTTGGTTATATAGGTTATGCTAAAATAAAGGCAAATGAAACATGAGTTAGTATGCAAGACAATTTATTTATCAATTTCAATTCAAGTTGTTGACTTACTAAACACTTTGACTTGCATCTTTAAAGTGTTCACTATTACAACTTCGCACTATTCGGCCAAACATAAATCAGATTATGTCAGCAATGCAAACAAATCCGTGGCTTTATCACTTCAACTTTTCATGTTTCATGAAGCAATGATATGCCAACATGTGGAAAAAACTGTACATATACTATTAAAAATAATATAATAATTAGGGACATTCAAGACTTTTTTCAGACTGATACCAATACGAGTACTCAACCCTTGAGTAGTCACTTATACCGATGCCAAGTAGTAGTACCAATACCACTATTACTTTTGATAGATAAAATGTCTCCCCAAAAGACAAAAACAGATCATTCTTAACACAGACGTATGTATCTCAAAATAGCATTGTTCGTTTAAATTGCATGAAATTAATGACATTTTTCTATTCTTGTCATTTCCACTTTGCATTTTTTGATCGTAAAACTGCCACAAGGGGACGGGCCTCCGTTTTCGAGTACCGATACCATTAAAATAAAGCATTTAATAAATGTTTGCATATGACATTCAGAATATTTGTTCATGTCAAAATATTGGGGTCATTTTTTTCATGTTAGACTGTGCAGTTGATGTAAAAATGTTGAAGACGTCCTCATAACATTAAAATTAAATGTTGAAAGAAAAGCTTTACTTTCAACACGCTTGCTTGTTTTAGTGACAGTATCTGACTGTCTTATTGCTTGCTTATCGTAGTTAAGTTTGCATTTATTTTTCCTCTGCTTTTCACACTTGACTTGTAATAAGTGTTGCAAGGAAACCAACAAAATGTCACAGAAAAAGCAAAACATGCACAGTGTGAACTGAGCTCTTGTGAGGTGCACTGATGTCTCACGTGACATCATCCATGATGGAGGCCCTTCTGAAGGAGCAATGACCAGATTATCTGATGTAAGATCTTGTGAGGTGTGCTAACATTTTGTGTGAAGTTTTGTGCCACTCTAATTTTTAGTGCAAATTATGGTTTTGATGTCTGTATATAAAAACCGTCTCCAAACCTAAATAAAGGTAACAGAATATCAAAATGCTCATACTACGATAGCGTATAAGGGCGTATTTTTTTTAGAGGGCGGGGGCAATATACCGAGAAAAAAACTCGCAAATTTGCGACTTCATAAAGTGGGAGATTTGCGAGAGAAAAAAAGCTCAGAAGCTTACGAGTAATACACGTAGTGTAGTTATAATCTAATGTAAGGATCCGTTGGTGGTTAATGGGACACTGTTTATAAAATAAAAAGGCAGGACGGAGACAGATTCAGACAGTTTTTTTTCTCGTAAATCTTCCACTTTATAGTCGCAAATGTGACACTTTATAAAGTTATTTCTCACAAATTTGCCACTTTATAAACTTGCAAATTTGCCACTTTATAAACTTGCAAATTTGCCACTTTATAAACTTGCAAATTTGCCACTTTATAAAAAAAAATTCTCGCAAATTTGCTACTTTATAAACTTGCAAATTTGCCACTTTATAAACTCACAAATTTGCCACTTTATAAAGTCGTAAATTTACAAGTTGTCAGGTTCAATAGGCTGACATTCATAAAAAACACAACACAATGAAGGAAAAAAGACACCTTCGTACCTTTTCACAAGCTAGCAAGGAGAACGGGCAGAGGTGTGCCTCAGTTACAACCTCCTACCGCTATGAAGCACACTCTGCCGAGCCCTCTCTTTTTATTTCTTTAGGTCGGTATCTGGTTTCATGGGTGTTCCAACCCTACAAGGGGGGTGGGGGGAACAGCATAGGTGGAACACAGTGTACTTGTTTGTCTTTGTGTGTGTGCATGTAAGTACTGAGTACATGTGTGGTCAAGTTTGCAATCATTTCTTAACAGACAACAGGGTGTCTTAGCGGACTGGTTCAATTCATTCCGCTGGGATGGATGTTCTTGTTCTTGTAGTCATCATGAAACATCACCTGTTAATCAGCTGTTAGACACGACTACCTTAATATGCTACGTAGGAGCAGAGCAAAGCATTCTTCATTGCAAGCAGAAGCAATTCTTCATTGCAGCAAGTACTAAAGTGCTTATTCATGTGATAACTAATTGTACAATTTTCCCAACACAAGTTTTTTCTTGGAAATTTGCCCACACCCTCTAAAAAATATATTTATACATGGCCCTAATACGCTGTCGTACTCATCCAGTGTTAGAAGAATGTCTTAAAAATGCAGCAATGTGAGATTTGGTATTTTGAAATTGGCGTGCCCACACAAGCAATAGTGATTCAGCTGGATTAGTCATCGTGCCAATGTGATGACTTTAAACGAGTAGAGAGACAAGAGAGAAACAACCAAAGCAAAAAAAGAATTGGTTACGACAGCCTGACATTTGAGCGTCACCGCAATCCGAAGTGTACACGCCGTCCCGTGTGGGTCAGTCAGAGGCTCAGCCCCCACCCCCCATCCTAAGTCCAACTCCCACACACAGGCAGAGACAAAAAGGCCCACCTCAGTGTGGCCCTATCAATGTCAGCGCTTTGTGCGGCAGTCTTTCAGGGTACATGAAGTGTCTTTAGCAACAATGAGATCAATAGCCCGGCCAACTGTGCAGCCAGTGAGGCCCCCGCTGAGCTGCAAGACGGAGCACATAAAGCTACTCCGAGTCCACACGTCTGATCTGTATCTCCTTCTGCTTGTGCGCACTCAGCCCTCACCAACTTCTTCCCGACACGTCCGCTCATGTGTTTGCTGTGTCGGACATACGCGCGCTTGCGGTGCAATATTGATGTGACATATCTCCCCATTTAGTTGGAAAGGTCCCAGAGGACCTTTCAAAGTTTTCTGTGTACTCTGCTGAGCCAGATCTTTCCTGACAGTGACCTCAGTCAGCTTATAGGTACACTGCATCAGACAGGTCAGTGCCATTGATTTCCCATTGCCTCTTGGCACAATCAGGAGTGTCAATGCACCACTGAGATGTGTCCTTGACAGAAGTGTAACACGTCAGTAAGCAATCTCCCCTGGAAAAAAAAAAGAAGAAGAAGCACATTTTGCTTCATATCGCAGTTCTAGTGAATTCATAGACCACCAAGTTAGACGTTTTTTCTTTCCTAATTTACCGTCTTCATTTTTTTTCCTTCCAAACAGGAGCTGGTCTTTGTGATATAATTCGAGTTCTTTAGATGAAATAGAGTCTTGACAGGCAGTGGCAGGATTATGTGAAAGCCTTTTGCTGTTTTGTTCTTTTCTTTGTGAGATTTTGGTTAAGAAATGGCAGCTTAATGACAAAACAAAATGTAAGCAGGAAATGTACAACTAAGAAACAATACATTCCTTCAGCAGTTAAAGAAAATACATTCTCTACTATTAATACAAAAGCACAAAGGAATTGTTTAATGCATGTGTTTGAAGTCAGCCACAAAAGGGAAACAGCTTTGCTTTATATTCTGTCTCATTATCCTCCCAAAATGCCAAGCTTAATGTCATGCAATATCTGACCAAATGACCTTAATTTAAAGGGCTGCCATTGATGTCAACATGGAGTAAATAGCAAGTTGCAAATGGGCATTGATTGTTTAGATGCTCCCGGTGACAGCGTGCCAGCAGAGAGAACTTTTGTTTACACCTCAAATTTCACCGAATGGAGAGGTGAAGATATTGCACCTTACATTGGAACGAAATTGGAGCTAACAATCCAAATAAAATCATCTACATCAACTCACTGGCGGTGATGATTTGGCCGGTAAAATTGAGTGCTGAATCAGAATTTTTCGGATTTGAGTGAGAATGAATCATAGCATATTGTGTGTGCTAGTGTCACAGGAATGACTGAATGGCGATGCATGTGTGACGTATGTAGGGAGTCCATGACATCATGTGATGCGCACTCTTCGAGATACCACACCAAATGTTGTGTGTGTATGGTAAAGTTTAGCCAGCTAATGAGCATTATATTCGTTTTCAGCAATCAGTTACTAAAGCCCTTCAAGGCAGTGTATCAACACCTATGTTTTTACTTCACTGTTGACTTCCGATGACATCCAAGCACAAATGGAGGTTGCAAATTTGGACGCTGGACCAGAGAGACGAACCCTCACAGAGGTTAGCAGCCCGTATCCCACTGAGGGCTCATGAACGTTTGCGACACTGGACACTGTTTCACGTCATGTTCCCTAAACAGCCTAAATGGTTCTCTAAATATTCTTAATAGTTATTCTTGTCGCAAGGAAATTTTGACACATTTGTTCACAAACATTTTCGAACATGTTTAAATTGTATTTGGGACAAGAAAAAACATTAAGACTTCTTAGAGAACCATTGAGACTTTTTATAGAACGTTGAGTAAACACTTTGACGATGAAGTCAACCTTTGTTAGCGTCGCAAATGTTCACCTCTCCGTGTGATACAATGCGCTAGCATGCTAGCATCCTAGCTGCTACGACAGACACGACGCGGATGAATATAAAACTTTACCAAGAGTGAAAAACACCCCGGGTTCTGATCACCTTTGACCAGTAGTGTGACGAGGGATCTTGGAGGTTAAAGAAAGTTATTTTAAACTAAAAAGAAGAACCTTTCCGTAGGTTGACGTTTCTGAGCTAGCGAATCAGCCGCATATGTACATTTTCATACGTTTTCAAAAAGTGAATGAGGCTTGGTAAAGCACATATTGTGTAGATTAAGAGGTGCACTCCAGTTACTATTTACCATTATGATCAAATTGGATTATTTCTTTTTTGGACTATGACAAGTTTTTGGGCGAAAGCATAATTACTAACTCATTCGAATGGATTATTAGCATACATTATGGGGCCTAAATGTAGGAACTAGCCTTTGCTTACACTTCAGCTGCCTAAAAAAAAAAAGCAGCCAGTGTGTATGTGTGTGAGTGTTTGCAGTTCAATAAGGAAATGAGATGCAAATGACTCCATACGTCTACAGCATATTTTAAGGAGTTTATTCAGTGTTTTGATCTAGACTACCGCTTTGCCACTTTAAATGTACAAACTATTCAAAAGATTTCTTTTGTTCTTCACCTTTGTAAGAAAGTGGAAAAAATATTTGGAATGCATTAAGTGCTGAAAACCGCCTGTCATTGCTAACAATAAAGGGTCGCCTAATAGATGTTGGTATGGATGGTAAAGAGAACAAAAAGAAGGCCCTCTGTTGTCCACAAACTGCCTGGCGCAACTAAAAATGAATCCATTAACTTCACACTGTTTACTTTGTACTTTTGGCTGCGAAGGCAAGGAACATAAAAAAAAAGTCGCAGAAGCCAAGGCCTCAGCTTCTTTCACAGGCCACGTTTTTTCGGCTTTTTAAAAAGTCACATGCCAAGCGGCCTGGCAGCGAGCAATGACAAGGCGCGAGGGACAAAATGGACGGAATGAGGACACAAAACCAGCACAAAAACGGTAACATCTGCAGCCGCTTCCAGACAGACAGTTGGATGTGAATAACTCAGCACTTTGTGCCCTGACCTTGGCGAACAAAGAGCGGGGGAGATGCCTCGAGAGCAGAAAGGGACATCCTGGGAGGCGAGCATCCACTGTGTTACTTCAGCAGGTTGGCAGTCAATATTCCTCTGCTACTTGTGTGAAAATATGATCACACTAACTTGAAGGTTATAATATACGTCCGGATTAATTTCACCCCAGCCTAAAGTTAGAAAAGGCAAATTCCTCCCCGTCTAAATCAAAGGGCGACACAACAAAGCAACTGTGTACTTCAGGACTTAAATCTTACAAGTTCCTAATCCTTCTGAAGTCCACATGGGACCCTTGGTCTCCATGGCAACAGTGGGGCATTCAACCAAGTGATTGCCTCCAATGAATTTCAGATAAGACAAAATGGAAGTGAATTGATGTGATTTTAATGCAGAAGTGCGCGACGGAGGGGAGGTCCACTCGCTTCATATTTGAATAAAGCAAACAGAGCCGACAAAAGGCTGACAGCCGTAAATGACATTGTCAGTACAAAAATTATCAGCCAGTTTACAATCTGTTTGCTCATGTAGAACAAACAGAATGTGTGTGGCATCCCCGGGCTTTGTGAGCGGCAGGGCCAGCAGCCGGCGGCGGGAGAAAAGCAGATATGGGCTCCCCCTGCAGCCCTGCAACAATTAGATAGCAATTTGACAGGCACACTCCAAATGTCACTTTGTTGTCCTCTTCCAAGGGCATCCCAGCCTTGTCTTGTCTTGCTTTTTTTTATTGGATCTAAAAGGAAATACATAATTGAGGCGCCCCCCGACAAAAAGACAAATTGTGGGAGGACATCACAGACGTAGGGAGACGCATTCCAAACATGAGAGCTTGAGTTTCCTAGCAAGGGCTCCGGTCGAGGTGGACCAACAGGGAGCTCCTCCGAGCCGGCTTGCTCACACTGCCCTTTGTTGTATGCTGTCACTTGTTTTGTTTTGGTCTTGTTAACCTCACTGGGGCTGCTCACATGCACGCAGCAGCTGCTCGGCTTGCAATGGGCGGGAAAGCATCAATTTGATTCTGGGACAGGCGACCAAAACACAGCAGGTTTGCACCTTGAACCTTGCCACTGTAAAGTCAATTGTCCATGTTATCAAGCAACGATGAGCCCCACATACTCTTGGTTGATAAAGAATATTTGATAACATTGACATACAATGTCATCATCTAAATGTAACACTTTGACTGTTTGTTGAGTGTGTCATGTTGATTCTAAATTGGAGCTAAGCAATGACCCAACAGATCCAGCTGCGGGCGCTCTTTATTTTCTGTCCAATACAAGTTTCATATTTAATATAGAGTAGTGATTCAATTGCAAAGTGCATGCTAACGCACAGTACCTAAAGTGTATCCCTCTTTCTCATGATTAAAGCATATGCAGGGCACCCAACTGCCCTGAAATGGTGGCATTTTGCCCCAATATTTGATTTTCATCGACTCCCATTGCAACCAGTAAATTTGCTGATTAAAAACAAAACAAAACAAAAACTACTTTTTAAATATTTGTTGTTGTTGACAAACCTCTGCTCTACATTTCAGACCATTTAGCAGTAACATACCAAAAAAGAGTGGGATGATAAATTTGTCATGTGTGCTCCTAAATCTTCCATTTACAACCCTAAAATTCCAGGTTAGGGGCCACTAAATAATCAGATTTTCTTTATAATTACTATTTTTGAATATTTTTTGCTGCTGAGCATACTGAAAAATGCTTTTTTAAAATTTACTTTGCAAGTAAATTTATAATGTGTTCCCCGAAATCTTCCACTTGCGACCCTAAAATTTCAGGTTAGGGGCCACAAAATTTTTAGATTTTCTTTATAATTACTCTTTTTTTTAAATATGTTTATTTGCTGATAAACATGCGCTCCACATTTTAGTCCATTTATCAGTAGCATACTGAAAAAGACTGGATTAATATTTACTTTAAAAGGTGCCTCTAAACCGTCCATTTGCGTTACTAAAATTTCAGGTTTGAGGCCACTGTGCTCCTAGTAAAAAAAAAAGAAGAAGTCTGGAGCACTGATATATTTCTAATGTTATGTGTTTACTTGAGTTTCTCTTTCTGCCAGCTTTCCTGGCTGGTTAATAGTGGTGTCAGCCCCCAACTTTGCATTCATTCAGCCTTGTTGACATAAATTCAATGTTCCATTTCCCCCCCATTGATTTATCATTTATTTATTTTCTGACCTTTACCTGGTGACAATTGGCCATAAATGTAACAAAATCATGAACCCTGCAACCCCATCCAAATCATTGTATTAATCCACATTGCTATATCTGCTAGCTTGAGGGCTACAGCACATGAAATTTCATTGGTGAAATTTCCTAATGAAAGCAAATAATTTGCGTCATCTGTACGATCTGTAGCATCACTATTGAGAGACAAATTGAAATTCACAAAAGTGCATCAGACAGTTTTCCGCTATGTATGGCCTGTTTAAATTTAGTTTTTGTCATGCTACTCGGATTGCGAGGTGGAGTTAGGAGAACCTAAATGCAGGAAAGCAGAGAGGCAAGCCAGGAGTGCTCGCTCTACCTACCAAAATAAAAACAAGACTCAAAGTAACAAACATAGACTCATAAAACACAACATGACAAGGCTTGGGGATGACAAAAGCAACAAACAAAAACGAACAACAAACCAGCGAGCTAAATACAAGCAAGCTGATGACACAATGAGGAGCATGTGCACACGGACAAGAGGGAGCTGATTGGCTTACACAAGGGAGCAGGTTGATGAGCAAAGGTGGAAACAAAAACAAGATCTGTGACAAAAGAAAGCATATTGTGAAACAAACCTGGATATACGATACGATATACTTTTATTTTCCCTGTGGGGAACTTTTTCCTGGATATAATCTGTAGAAAAACACAGATCTTGGCAGGTTTGATGTAAGTGTCACGGTGTAGTCTTAGTTGTCAATTGTGCAACATGGAGGAAGGAAAAGACTAATTTATGTGCAGATCAACATTCGAGGAATTTTTCTCTATGGAGGTGCTCTTTGTGCTCATCGTGCGCTTGGAGGATTTGTTTGCAATGCACTTGCCCCTGGAAACTTCTTGTCTCGTTTACATCAAATTGGAACAAAAAATGTTTTTTATGCAAAATCCAGCACTGGAAGACAAAAAGCTGAAAAGTCAAGTCCTGTTAACTTTTGATCTTTTCTTGCCAACATGGCGTCATGGAAGCTTTCTTGATGTCCAGCTGAAGTCGTCATGAGAGAAAAGCAGCTTGTCACAACGGTCATTGATATTCATCCCGAGATGTTTCTCCCACCGCCGCTCTGATGTGTGGCTGCTGAGATGCAGTTTAGTCTTATTAAAAAGTTGTTTGATTAGTCGGCCCAGGAATGAAGGCTGTGGAAAGGTCTGGCAGCAGCAGATAAAAGGGGAATGATAAATAGGCCGTCGCCAGTCAGCCACTAGAGCATCAAAACACATCCATTTCTTTGCAAACTTGATCCAATTATTGCCAGCCACTAACACCAACGCTACTATGCTTTGCTCTTTTTATTCCAGGCTAAATTGCTCTTGCCCCTCCTTTTTTTCTTTTTGCAGATACGGCAATCGGTCATAAAGGGCCAGCCATCATTAGTGCTGTTTGAATTGGAGCCCTGTAGTGTTTGGTTAAGAGGGTTAATGCAAATTTGATGAAAGAATAAGGCTGCATTTACATATCGGCCTCAGCTCACATGGGCTGGGTAAACATTCTGTTTATCTCAAGTGTCATTTTATGATTTCAGTCAAATGTAAGAGCGACCTTGGCCCAGTCGGAGCACAAGACCAAGGAAATGTGCTCCCATTAAACTGCATTTAGTCAAATTCAAAATTATAATTCACCTAATATAGCCAGGTGTTTTGTACCCAGGAGAAAAAAAAATCAAAGGTAATCCTTGTGAAAAATTCTTACAAAATGTTGGTCTTTTATTTACATTTTGGCAACAGGCAATTTTACACTGAAAAAAAAAGTGGATAAAAAGCATTGGATTTAAAAATATTTTTTTTAAGTACAGCATTAAAGAAATGTGTAGATGTCTTTTCCAAGACACAACAACAACAGTGACATGCAAAATTTCTCACAAAATTCACTTTCCAAGTTTGCATTATAAAATCTATCCATCCATCATCCATATTGACATTATTAGGAAAAGAGCATAACTGAAAGGGATGCAATAAAGTAAATGGCCCACAGTGTAAATTCCACAATTAGAATTTTGTACAGGTAAGGAAAATTCCCACTATTACTTGGTTCTGTATAGTATTTTACAATTGCTTCAATAGATTAAAAAATGAAGCCAAAGCAAAAAACATAATGTCAATAAAAAATAAATGAGTGAAAGCAGTGAAATGTGTCTTGACCACAGTGTGCTGCTAGGCTGCTAAAAATAAGGCAAAACACTGCCATCTATGGCTTCTTCCTGAGGACTGCTCAGGTTTTATGCAGCCAGCATAAAGCCTATCAGCTATTCAATGAGGGAAAAAAATTATTGTGCAATATTTGCAAATAAGATTAATACAATACAGTTGTAATCATAATATTACAAAATACATCATTACGTCATTTTCATTTTTAGAAATAGACAAAGCATTTAGAGCTGCTGTTCCAAGCAAAGTTTGGATGTCTCCCGAAGCTGACATGTTTTTGGCTTCCGAATTTGACAGATTAGACTGAAAGCTAGATTTTCATCCAAATGGGCATCTGGTGGCCATATCCTTTAAGCAACACAATTCTGCACAAATCAGGGGTTCTGTCGGAGCTTTTCCTACCACCTGCTGTGTATCTTCCCCTCGATGCGATTGAGCCCGCCTTCATTGTTTCATCATTTTATCTTTACACTTTGTAGGCCAAAATGCAACACAAATTGCACATTTTGTACTTTAATGGCCAATATAAAGATACAGCAAGCGTTCTATCCCATATGCACCTATAACGTGCTGTACATGGCAGATATCCCGTTCCCGACGCATCTAGATTGGCAATAAAAGACATAGGAGGGCACAAATTTGACAACGATTCAAGAGCGCATTAAGGCACAATAATGAAGTGCATATAGCTGCCAGACTGGGGTAGCAGGCTGGCGGTGAAACATAGAAGCGAGCCAGATGTCAGGGCTTCTATAGCTTAGGCCTTGACCAGGCCTTCGTCTGCGGCGGCCCTTTATGTCGCTCTCTGCGTGATGGTCCCCGGTCCCCTATGGGAGCCCCGAGGCTTTACTGGTGATGAGACGCGATCTGTCCCCGTCTGTCACCTCGCTCCAACTTATTCATACGCCATCCATACAGTCGCTCCTCCAAGGCCGCTAATCCCCGTCTCCCGAGGTGGAAGGCAGACATGGAAGCAGACAGGCGGGCAGGTTGCAAGTCTGTTCCTAAGATGTTCAACACACCGAGCATGAAGGCGCATTTCACGTCGACAACATTTCCAGCGACGTTATCAGCATGAGCTTGCAGAACAGTGGGCTTCCGCCGCCAGCGGAAACCCCGGTTCATAGCGTAACGTGCTAACGCATGCGGACATAGACCAGCTCAACAGAGGCTGTGGAACCGATTTCATCCTCCAGATTTGGACTTTATGACTTTGCATCCTAATTTATCGCTTGCTTTCTTCCCCGCAACTTTCCCACCGCCAAATTCAAGAAAAAACATCGGCAAACTGCAATATGTTGAAAGCCGTCTGTTGTTGGATGGAGACACCCTCAGCACTCGCCTGAGTCAATTTGCTCAGCGTGCCATCCTTTAATGTTTACAAACAAATACAGAAAAAAATGTTTATGTAATGCATTTATTTGAACAAGAACTAAGAAACGTGCAAATAGAAACATTCTAAGGCAATCTTTGCTTTGCAAACACACCTATTATAGATTCAAGTTTGACACTACGCCAGCGTTATCCAGGTAAACGAGAACTGTGACTGACAACTGAAAGTGGTTTCTATTTGTGGTTGTGTGTGTAGCAAAAACACACAAAGAGGTTCTGTGAGTCTCACCATGGCATTTTTCTCCCTCCATCAATTCATCTCCAACGACTTGACCACTCCCTTTAAGGATCAGCACAAAAAGACTGACCTGGGGCACACACACCAGAGAGCATTAATCAAGTGCCACAGGTGTGTGTGCGTGTATGAGATCAGACTGTAGTGCTATGTGTTGCAACTGCTGGGTCATTTAAAGGGCACTGGATCAACTCAACAATATCTTTATAATAGCAACGAGTCACCAAAACATTCAAGTGTAAATGTGTTGCTATTTCCTGTTGAGTATTGATTCTCTGATGTGCGATCAGGAATGTTTGCCAAACTCAAATAGTTTAGTTTTTTTCTACACAGATTAACCTGTTTAATGCAGAGCGCAATCGCCCATTGAGCTGTATGTACGGGTGTGTTCTTGTGTGTGCGTGGGATAAAGACCACCTGTGCAGCGGAGGAAGCCGGTGAATTTGGAGCGTGCTTTGTCAATTGCCGTTTGATTTGTCACTCAACGGAGTCAGACTGAGTCAGTTAGCAAGCCACACCTGCTTTCCCCATCTCGGCCTTTCTTCCCCCTCCAATACGAGGTGTATTTAAGGGTTCAGCTCCAGGCCAACGGTGTTGACACACATACCTCGCAGCGTGCGGCTCACGCCCATTTCTTTCAGTTAGCGGCAGCGGCGAGCTACAGCGGGAAAATCATCAAAAGCTTTTGCCGTCAAATCTTGGTGTGGGATACTAATTTGTGTCATTAATTTGTTGCCTTTACGGTTGTATTGAGACTTAAAAGGGAAATCAAGCCATAGTTTTTTTTTTTTTTACACTATATTCTATAAAGCTGTCTGATTAATATTGCATTTGTGGAATATGAATTAAGCTGATAAAATTCACCCGTTTTTGCCCATCTCAGAGGGCGGCCATTTTGTCTTATGCTGTCGAGTGAAAATGCCATCACAGTGCCTAAGGGCTCAGGTCACAACTGCCGCAGCTCAGTTTTTTCTAGGTTTGGTCATGTGACATTTGCAAGCTGAGCCCTTTTGGCACTTTGATGTCATTTTCAGTCGACAGCAAGACAAATTGGCTGTCACTGCCCTGAGATGGGTAAAAACGAGTGGATTTTTATTCATATTCCACAAACGCAATAATCAGCCGTGTTTAGACTATAGTGGGTTGTATAGAACATATTGTAAAAAACATTTTTAGACTTGGCTTCCATAGTTAACCCATTTGAATGAAATCAACTACAATAGGGGTTCTTAACCTTTTTTTTTACCTTGAGACCCAACTTTTCCCATAAAAAATTGGCCCGGGGCCATTCAGAAAATATGATTTATGTTGACTTATTATTGTTTGTATTTAATAACAAAATTAATTTAAATCTAGTTAGGGTTTATACATTTATTATCAAATAATGTGTGGTCATCAATGACATTTATTTGCACCCAATAAGATGTCAATCAAAGATGTAATCAACTTCTCCCTTTTAATGTGTGTTTCTGTGTGTGTGTGTGTGTGCGTGTGTGTGAGTGTGTGATTTTAAACAAATGAGGCAGTGCAATCCGATTGATCATTGTGATTCACTCAAGGCAGTTCTTCACTTTATCAATCTGGGACTTCTCCACGGTGACTTGCTCGTACAATATTTACAATATTTCTGCACGTTTGTTTTGACCAATCACAGCAACTGATGAAAATATCGTCTTCGGTCTCGCAATGGTTAAGAATCACTGAACTACAAAACCTGAAAATGTTTCCCTTCGTAATTCAAGAATTTATTTACACTAACGTACTATAAATAGGGAATTCTCATTAATATTACGTTTGTGGAATTTGAATTAAGCAGCACGATCCACCCGTTTTTTTTTAGGGGGCGGCCATTTTGTCTTAGACTGCCAGATTTATTTATTTATTTTTACACTTAAACACAGACACGTGCACAAATCATCGGCCTAAAAGCAAAATTACACAATTTTGTTTTAACAATTTAACCTTTGTGGACTACCGTGACCAGGATGTTTGAGAATTTACACGGCCATAAAGAAGAAAAAAAAAGCTACATTACGTTTTAGCCCAAAATTTTATTATGACAGGAAGTTAAAAATGATCATGCTTTTAGGCTGACAAAATGTCATATATAACATATTATTTCAATTTTCATTATTCTCTACATAGCTCAAATTGGAGATTGCTGTACAAGGTTCCACTGTGACAATGCAAGTCCCCCAAAAAGTATAGCTGAGTACCACCAGTGCAAGACGCAACCACTAATACAGTATTAACTTGACTGTTACTCTGAGTTCATAACATTTTAAAGACAGATTTTGACACAACACTTTTATTTGGTCTGATTTGATTGTGCAGGTGTACCTAATGTATCTTGTGGCCAAAGAATAGACAACGCCAACTCATCAATTAAGCATGGTAACGGTAGTGCCATGGCTGCCAATGGAACTGATTAATTTATTTATTTATCTAATTATTTGTATTGATGATGTGACTGAACTCTGAAATGTTTCAGGCAATATTATCTGCTCATACTCAGTCAAATTCTTCAGAACTCATGAACGGTATGTTACAGTGCAGGTGGACAATTACCCTGCAGAAGCAACTAACTAATTTAAGGCTATTAAGTGGAATGTTATGCATTGACCAATCACCTGACCCGAATATGCAAGATATGAGTATATAAGAATTGTGTCGATTTATGGACCTTACTGTAACTAGTCCTCAGGTTTGAGTTACACATTTCACCAAAGACAGACAAAGCCACACACCTCATGGATGAGAGGCATGCGAAGGGACAGCTAAGTCACAGCTGAGAATTTTTACAAGCTTTTGTAGCATAGAAATTTGTCATCAATAAACTGCGCACAAGACACCACGAAAGCAAAACTGCTATCATAAAAACAAGATGCATAAAACAGCACTTCTTTCAAACTCTAAATCTAAAGATAAAGGTAAAGAGTTGTGTTTGGTTTCCATTTGCCTTTTTGAGAGCAGCCCAGATAAGAATGAGTCGAGTTGTCCAATGCAGGGAGCAGCTAATCGATTGGCTGCTGCACACAATGCTGCCATGGAGTCACATTCCTCACATGCCAGTCAGTCTGTCAGTGACCCTGAAACGGAGCCCACTTTCCCAATTAGGGTCATTAGTGTGAGTCGGCAAGTGGCCCGGTCACACACGGCTGCAGAGCAGGTCCACTCTGGCACGGTGGAAGGACTCCAAGCAGAACAACACAATCACAATGTTTTCACCAAGACGTCCATCAGGACATTCAGAGGTGTAAGTGATATTTGGATGCCAAAACAAAGAGCTGAGGGAGTCGGAGAAAACTCAACTCTTGGACTCTGTGCATTGAGCTCATAAATAAAGTTGCCTCCCATCACCAGACTGGCAGTTGTGGCAGTTGATTCATTTTACACTGCTCTTGACCGCAGAATTGGCATTCAGCACAGGAGGTTTTCAGCTAAGCACGCACCAAAACCACCATTCATACTTTGTTTATCTGTACAAGCCCAAAAGCTTTTTTTTTTCTCCAGATGTAATATTATTGTCTCATATGAAAATAATTTAGGATTCTTGTCTAACATTTTCCTATTCACCACAATAGTTGTCTAAACGAGCGATTCAGACAGCAAACCATTTACATCTGGTGGTTACATCTTTTTTTTGCCTGCGCTTTGTCACCCAAAAATGAGTCGTTATTGTACTGTTGATTGTTGTTGTTGCTCATTTGACTGCTTATTTGTTTGTTCAAATGAAGCTTCAGTTTGTGGATAGCTGGAAAATTATATATATGTATTAGAGGTTCCAAATTTGTGTGCTAATTTTGAGTTAATTTTATGTTTCCTTACTTGGAAAGCCTGTACTGATGGAATTCCATGTCAATATTTAGCAAAAATTTATTTATTAATAATGCATATATTTGTGGAGACTGGTGTCAAGTTGTATTTTACTTAACTTATTTTACTTTAAATGTGCAAAATTTCCCAAGTTACTTCATGTTAAAGATTAGGTAGCTCTTAAGAAAAGAAAAGAAAAATCCACTGAGCTTTCACCGTCTCACAAATGAAAAAAGACCTCAACACAAATCAACATCACACTTATTTTTTACAGTGTTGTATCTCAATTTTATGAATTATTATGAAAGTGGCACATTTCTTGAAACTAAAATTACATTTTCAAAATGCCAAGGGCAAATCCCAAAACCACTTTATATTTGGTGTCAACTGAATGGCATTCCTCATTGCTTTCATCAAATAGCCAATGTCTCAATTGCCTCAGTGGATCTGTGCAAATGGTTATGTACATTTAGCCTACAGTTAGCACAATGTGCTCACATTTAGCGCATTTTCAAGATGAATAGATCTTGCTGATCGAACTGGATTAGTTGTTTTTCATTCTAATGGTTGTCATCTCCAAAACATGTCAGCGGGATTTTAGTGTGGAAGTCGTTATATGCAAAATCATCTGTTCAATTGTCAAAATGCGAATTTCCATCGTGGTCATCTCATCAGGGTTTGGTTTACAAACTATCCAAGATGCTCATGGAGCTACTACCACCATACTATCCTTTCCTCAATCCAATCAAGGAGATTTTTTTCCACTTGGAAATGGAGAGCGTATGAACATCGGGCTCAAGACCAGTTGACCTGACTTCAAGCAATGGATGCTGCATACGAGGACATCACAGGTGATCAGTGTGCAGGAGGGTTGAGACATTCATGCCGTTTTTTTTCTTCTTCCTCGCTGCATTACAAGGAAAAATATCAGCTGCGACGTGGATGAAAACCGTTGGCCAAACAGAGAGCAGCGCGTGGATGGCCAAGAGAATGAGGACGATGGCCAAGAGGGGGAAGGCAATGATAGTGACTAGAGAAAGTGTTACAACAGTTTGTTCTGCATTAAAACTGTGTGATTAATATAATTTTAGCTATTCGTTTTTAGTTTTTCATAAATATATTATACAGAATTAGAATTAATTACGATTAAAAAATGTAATCGCCTGACACCCCTAATATATATATAAAACTGCAAATACCCTCTTTAATTGTCTTTCTATATCAAAATTAGAACATCTGTACGTTAAAAGTGATCTAAGACTTAGGCTACATACTGAGTGTACTGAATGATTTCATATACAATGTATATGAATGCTTATATTTATTGTCGTGGTCATATGAGAAACTGTTCTTCTACAGTACACATTGCAAACTATAATCATAATAAACATATTAGTTGTCAAACAATTACCAATTGAAACTGTGCAATATTATTATAATTTCAATAAATGTTTTCACTGTTCTTGTACTGGATTTCATTCAGGCAGAATGTGTGTTGTCGAAATGGCTCCCACAGCATCCGCTAAGAATTCCATAATATGCGAGTTGTCATGCAGAATTTTCAGGGATATAAGAAGAAGTATTGTATCTGTCGTTCATCTGGATGTGAGACCTCCTTACAGCATTTGTCTTTACAGAATCAAACACGTTTTATGCTTCTATCTCAGTGTTTGTAAGGATTTACTATACAGCTCTAAGCACCACCTACATTCTCTTGAATCATTACCAACGGAGCAGTCTGTTTTTTTTCTTCTTTTCTTCCCCCACTCAAGTCGAGATAAGGTGCGCAAAGAGATTTGGAAAGTGGAAGAACAGAATGATCAGTCAGCGACTTTCACATTCAAGAGACAATAAAGCGAAATGACTCGGAGAGAAATCAGTGGAGATTAGCGCTCAAGCTGTTGGCAGGTTGGGCTGCTGAAAAGAAGCTGAAAAGAATCCGAGCTGTGAAGCTGCCAGTTGCGTGCGCAGATTCGTCAGGTTAGACGGCGATGGCTGGATGAGGCTGCTGGAAACGTGCTGAAAGGTGCTCTAAGCCGGGAGAAGATGGCACCTTCCTACTTGTGAAGTGTTGAACAAACAGTACATGTTTCTCAATGTTCCC
This sequence comes from Vanacampus margaritifer, assembly GCF_051991255.1. Lineage (NCBI taxonomy): Eukaryota > Metazoa > Chordata > Actinopteri > Syngnathiformes > Syngnathidae > Vanacampus > Vanacampus margaritifer. The sequence goes on along the minus strand of NC_135432.1, from coordinate 53,691,000 downwards.
GGTGCCAAAAGTGGAATAAAGTTGTCAGAGGAGAGTGCAGAGTTAACGGACATCTATTTGCATCTGTTTTCAAATGTAGGGAAGATGTCTGAAAAATAAATACTCAAGTAAAAGTCTAGTATAGCACATACAATGCCGTATGCAATGCAGCATGCTTGAATGATATGCTGTAATATTTGTACCAGCGTCAACAATGGCTCTAATAACACAGTTCAACAGTACACTGCGGGTGTACTCACACAGTGCGTTTAGTGTTTGTTTGATGTGTTGTCTGCCGTGTAGAGTGTGAAGCCACTCACCTTGTTCTCTGTCATAAAGAGGCTGTTTGCAGAAAGCTCCTCAGACTTACTGCAAAGTGTGCTGAAAAGCACGGCACTCAGACAGACCGGCTAGCTGCTGATCTCAGCGGCATGTTAGTAAATCATAGTGGGGAAAAGAAATAATCATCCTGCTTTGTTTGTATAACTGCTAAACCAACCCAGTCCCAGCAAGTGAGCCATGATTGTTTACCACTCCAGCTGTGACACCCTCCACTACCAAAATGGACAAGAGCGAGCCGTATTTGCTTAAAGGAACCCGCTTTGTGTTTTCATACTTATTGCTGAGGTGTTTGGTGTTAATAATACCACTTAATGCTGAAGGAATACCAAATATATCTTGCAGCTCTGCACAGTTGGCCAACATGAGAGGCTGTGTTGAAGTAAGCAAGAGTGCCCCCCAGCGGAGATGCAACGCCACAGCTCATGTTGAAGGAAATAAAAAAAACTCCTGTGGCAGGATTTTCTGATTGGCAGATTTCAAAGCACTGCAGAAGTCAAGATTTTAGTTTTTTAAATTTATTTTTTAAACATAATTTTGGAAATGGATTTCAACTTGACGATTAGCCCTTTGCAATTGTATTTAAAAAAAAAAAATCTGTATTTTTTTTTTTTAGTTCCCTCAAAAAAAATTCTTTAATTAAGAGGTTTTGAATTTGAATTTCGGCCATCTTCTGTGCAAAACACTTTTAGTCCCATTTGACAAGGCTATGGCCTGACTAAATAAAGCTCCTCTCATCAGTTCAACATGCCACAATTCGTAAAAAACAACAAATACATAAAATAATAATCAAAAAATCCTTATATTAAAAATGAGTTTTTAGCAAATCATGCGTGATAAGTTTCCTCAAAAAAGTTGTAAATCGACAAATTCATGAACGCCAAATCATGAATTCATGAATTCCGTGTACCGCTAATAATCTTGTGCATGGTTCAAACCTGTTTAACATTTGCGTAAGAGATGGGATTTTTTCCCCGGGGTTGACCATTTGTCAAATGCACGCTTGAGTAAATAAAAAGTAAAATTGAGTCGAGCCAGCTGTGTAAAAGGTAGTTGTCTAAATCGATACACCACGGGTGTCAATTTTTTCTCGGGCTTCCCTCGTTGAGCCGTTATGACGTTAGAACCAAATAAATGGTTAATCGTCTCAATTTTAACCTCCCTTCGTTTTCTTGACAGCTGAAAAGATGTACAAATTTCAAGAATTCAAAAATGCTGTCCAATACCACTAGAGGGAGCCCGTGTAAAAGTTTGAGCAGAGTTTGAGGACATTCTAAAACTCATTTTGTAAGAGCTTCACCTCCACCTCATTCCGATTTATTTAATTCAACAACAACAAAAAAAAAAACATAAGCCACAATACTTCTATCGCCTCATCCTTATCATATTATGGTTGTTCCGACAGGTGGTGTTACCTGACTGTAACTGGGAAGCAGGCAGATATGAAGAGGACGTGCAGAGGCAATAAAGCCATAACCGACTTCATGTATGGTGGGGACGTTATACACAAGCACCACCTGCTCTTCGTGAAGGCTCTTTACCACCAGCTGGCCAGTGTTTTATATCTCTTCTTTTACAGTGGCTGTGATTAGATTGAAAAGGTCAGGTGGAAAATGGAGAAGCTCGTGTCGTCATCAGGATGTCCTGCTCCTTTCCAACGCTCAGATGATGTCAGACACAAGACGAGATGCTGGTCCTGGAGCATTACAAGACTTAGCTTAGTTTACTCTGTGTCGCCACCCTGTGGTTTTGGGGGTGCATGGCAGAAGATCATGACATTGCCCGGCCCAGTCGGGATATCCAGGAGCCGGGACCATATGTACAAAAAAGCAATGAGACCGCAGTGCACATTACTGATATTCAACAGATTGCTCTGATATATCATTTTCTCACATGTGTTTGGGAGATTTTTGCTTTGTTTCTTTGTAACATACGGATTTTTGTGCCCATTCATCAAATTTAATGTTGTGTTGGCCTCTTGGCAGCATTCCTGACCAATTTTCTTCTTCTCATCTTTTCATCAATTTGAAGGGACGTCCAGTTCTTGATAATATCACTTTTGTGTCATATTTTCTCTGCTTGATGACAATGGCCTTAACTGTGATTCTGTTCCATGGTATATTTATTGCCTTGTAAATTATTTGGTGAGCTTCTTGATACATTTGAACAATGAGATGCTGTAGAAGCTCAAAAGTGGTCCTTTTTTCCACACGACTTTCCAAACAGGGCTGTGTAGACTTTTTTATTTTTATTTAAATAGCTCTTATGTATGCATATAGCCTATGCTTGACTAGCGACCAGTTGAAGGTGCATTCCGTTCTCACAAAAACGCGCATTCAGCCTCCAGTTTACCTACTGTGACCCTATAACAATACAGTACCTATACATATATAAATAAGGAATACTTGACTTAACTTGACAAACGGATGGATTTTAAGAATATGGGTTTAGTGCCATCTAGTGGTGAGCCTACAGACTGCAACCAGTGGGACTGCAACCGCCAATTGTGTGTGCCCACCTACTGAAAACAGGAAGGAAAAACCTCCGTGGCTTTCCAGCATTTCATGGAGGTGGTTGCCTGGGAAACAATTCAAGTCAATTCGATATACTGTAGCATCCCCCCCCCCCCCCTCTCTCGCTCAAATATAAGATTGTAGATTTCATTTTGACATCCATTAAATACACAAATTTGTTGTACGTTGACTGAATGCTAACATTTAGCAATTTGATATATGGTGGTGTTTAGTATGGTGATGAGATCATTTTGTGAAAATTCTCCTTATTGTCACCCTTCCCATTGAACATAAGTATGGCTAATCACTCAAGCTAAACTAATTAAAGACAAGCTGTTTTGTATAATACACTAAATCCAAACACCGCATGATCCAAATGCAAAATAAAAAAATGTGACTAAACACTTTCTGTCTGAGTGCCCAGAGGATTCTTTCTCTGGATTCTAATTTAAAGTATAGGCTATAGGGAGAGTGCAAGCATGTTCAAAGGCACATCTTTGAATTATAATCAGCAGGAAGCAATTAAAAAAACCTCCTTGCTCCCCTCGTTACTTTTCCACAGCCATGTTCTGCTAATGGCTTTGGATCACGGTTAAGCCTTCCTGCAAATGGTTCTTAATCCAGTAGGCCTGCATTTGGTTACCTGAGGGAAATACTATCCACGCTCTCTGCTACCCCCATGCAAGACGACAGACTAGTCCAATATACATTAATCCCCCCATTTATCTTTGTCAACTAAGGGCCAAAAAATAATTTGTGAGGGAACAAATACAAGTCAGAAGGAAGGTGCTTGCCACCTCATGTCACCTCATGTCACTTCTTGGATTGCGTCACGATGAACTGATGATATTACGCTGCTCATTTTGCACAGCATCAACATTTCATGGGATGAGTCTTGATTTTTCTTTTAAGCAAACAGGTGATCTTTCAGTGCATCTAAAATGCAAAATGGCCATCAGACTTGCATGGATGTTGAAGGAAAAAATTTTTTTTTTTTTTTGTGCCAGGCACTTAAGGCACTTGAGTACATTGGGATGATGAACTCAGATGTTTTTACATTTACAGTTCATAAGAAGACCAGGAAATATAACAGCATATAACAGCTATATCTATCTATTAAAACACCCATTGTATGTTGTACATGTCAATGTAAGCTAAACGAGCACGCAGTATGCTCCATGATAATATACTTGTACAAGAGATCTGTCAAATAACAGCATTTGTTTTGCTTGAGTTTTCTACATTCTATGACCTTGGCTTTTGTTTACAGTGAGTGAGACTAAAATAAAAATGAGCGACCAACTTGCTGAATGCAGGTGAATAAGGGCACGTCTCATAGTATATGATATCATCCTCGAGGATCTCGTGACCAAAGATATCGTGCTAATAATTTAATTTATGTAAATTATGTTGTTGCATTTGTTTTGAAAGGCAACAAAATGCCTTTAGCACACATACTAAAAAAAAAGTCATGCCAAAAGGGCATGTGCCCAGGCACCCATAGCCCCCCCCCCCCCCCCCCACACACACACACCCCTGCACGTGCCTGCTCAGCATCACAAGCAACAACCACATCCACACAAATGTCTTATAGAATTTCATTCAATCATCATTCAATTCAATAGTGACATTTGGAGGGGCAGGAATCCACTTCCGCATAATTTGAAAGGTAATGTTTAAAAAACAGATAAATTATTAATTATTAATAATGAGTGATGATGGTGCACCAAACGATCAGAAGGGACATCCATCTGGAACGCAAGTGCTTAAAGTCCATCAGCGAGCGCATCTGTATATCGACAGTGAATGGCAAAATCTTGGCAAAATGGCAAAATCTAAAGTGGACAGCTGTATTAAATGTGTTTTTTAGCAGTATACTGTACATACAGGTGGACATGGCTGATGTCATTATTTTAGAAAGTCAAACTCATTTAGTAGAAATGTATTGTCCGTGATGATATGCTGTAAAAAAGAAAAGAAAAGTGTTTTTTTGTTTTTGCTTGCATTAAAACCTCTCATTTTGTTGAAATGTATTTATTTATGATATATGATCTCATAAATCTCTAGCGGAAAACTCATGTCTGTGTGTGTCAGTTCTCTTGGCGAGTCCACTTCAGGGATGAGAAAAGCTGCACAGTGTTGTCGAGTGATGGAGCGAGGAGATCAGTCGTCTTGACATCTTCTACCTGCTTGTGGCCAATCAAAAAAAGCACAATGAGGTAAATGTACCTAAACGTCAAGTTTGTAAGTTTAGAGGAAAAAAAAAAAGTAGCTTTAGCAGGAATGTTTGTTCATTGCCAGCAGATTAAGTGTCCTTATGACGTTCTTTATGTATTTTGTATGAATGCAGTATTTCCACAATCCTACATCCCTCTGTTAACCACTTGTCTAAATAGTCATAAATCACTACTGAACTCTGGCTTTTTATTAAGAAGGCACTAAAGCTTTCAAAGCTGCTGTGTGGGACAAGAAAACATGCAAACATTCTCTGCTGCAGTAAATAATTGCCCCAAATTACAGCAAATGATTGCTTTGCTTAACATGATCCACACGTTGCGTACACACGATAGCAGACAGCTGCTTTCTCACCACGCAGATTGAACTGTTATCGTCCCTGGGGGAAGGGGGGGGGGGGGCGACGGCGGGTGGCGGTGGAATCAGCCTTTCAGTTGAAAGGGAAGACTTACTGAGTGATCCATTTTCCCCTCGCACGGATCAGACTTCATTTGTTGTATCGGTGTCGTCAGCTGGGATTGCGATTTCCTTTCCTTTTTGACCTGCGCGCGTCATAAGGCAGACTCGCGCAGGAGTGAAGTTGCAGAAGAACAAACATGAATGGTGGAAACTTGAAGGCTGTGGAGCCTGCCTGAGGTCCAGTCCTAAATCTGAGGGTTGTGGGACCGACTGACTTACTGTACTCTCTTCATTGCCAGCCTTTGAGGAAGGATTGGAAAAGTCATCAAGAGGATTTCGAACAAACCCAGAACATATGTGCTCACCGACACAGCTCTCCAAACATGAAGTGATTAATATCGAATATGTGGAATTTAATTGGGAATTTCCTAGTGACAACAAACTGTTTAAGAGACATCAAGAATAAGCTTGCGTTGAACTAACTGCATTAGTCTGCGTTCACAAATTCACCCATGAAATTTGTAGTGAGGTAGAAGAAGTGACTTTGCGGTTATCTTTATGTACGCAGACTAAAGAGATCAAACGCTGTGCAGGGAAGAGGCGATAACTGCCATTTTGTCAGGAAACGACACTACTATCAAACACATCCACTCTGCGTTATGTCACGTCGCCATTTGGAGCAAGAACAATAGAAGAATTAGCAGCCAAAACAGTGCAATTGGATCATTTGTCATGTGGACTCCATGCCAGGAAAATACGGAGCAGCTTGAAAATGACTGCAGTAAACGTCATGGTTCAACCGAGCTCAGCTGCCTTGACTTTGACCCGTTCAATAAATAGCTGCAATTATCTGAGAAGTTGGCAATACATGAATTCATTTACATTGCTGATTTGTAGACAAGGATTAGTGAGTAGACGTCAATCACTGGACACAACATTAGGTACATCGCTACAATCGATTGAGAATTTGAGATTATAGAGCTTCATTTTGATTGACACTGTTAGAGAATATTATCACAATTACAACTTTAGTATTATGTAGATACATCATAATGAGATCTGTTTCTAATATGCTAGGTTTCTGTTCTGAGCTTCCTTATTCAGGGTCATGATATTATCAAATTCATGGTATATTCATAATTCTATCAGCACTGCAGTGCTAAAATGATGGTGCAATATAATCACTAGGCCACTTCATTCGTTTATGCACTATGAACAGTCATTCTAACTTTTCAATTCTAGGGATACCAGCCTTAATTCAAGATATCGATATGGGTGACAGTGACCAATACCAGTATCCGTCGCCCTCTTGTGGACGTTTTATGATCAGTCACTTGAAGGGACAAATAAAAAGAATACAAAATTAGGCTGACCTATGAATTTCATGCAATTTTAAGAGAAATAAGCTATATCAGGATATATAGATCAATCAATCTTTATAATGATCCGTCATTATTTTCTGACGAGAAATTTTGTGTATCAAAATCGGTACTTGGTATCAGTGGCTATTTAACAGCTGAGCACTCTGCAAAAAAAAAGTGGTGTTGAACATCCCTAATTATTTTTCTTGTACAATATTTCAACCCTTCCTATTATTATCACACCGCACACCATGATGCACTGCAGCTGAACACCATTTTAAACTACAAACCCAATAATAAGCATAACTTTAAATTAATACCACAATAAGCATCAATCAAAAGGTAGCACATTTTGAGTCAACTTTTTGCATCCTAATAAAATGCACATTTCATTTGATTAAATGTGGAATATTTGAAGAAATTACTGGCGGTGACATTTCATAGCTGCACCAGCGAAGAAAAATAAAGTTCATCCAACCATTTTCTACTGTGGACCGCTTGACTCATCAGAATCAAGAGAGATGTTGGTGATCATGAAAGCTGGAGTATGTGCAAAAAACCCATCCAGCTGCCTAAAAAAAAGAAAGAATAATAATTAGTAGGCCTATGTGTATTTTTCAAAACAGAGCCGATATTACCATGTAAAGATATTGCCTCATGTTGCCAACCTCTCACCAGCTGACCTCATCACCCCCACCGCTGCCTTTGAGGTTCACGTCCCCGACCAAGTGGTCCTTAGGTCAAAGAACTGGTCCCTCAGGAGCAAGGTCCTCACCTCTCTCCTTTTAAAACATCATCTTGTTGTGGCAGGGTCATGTCTACTTTTGCAGACATTTCCTCAAGATGATGACCAGGAGGAGCAGCTGCAGGTAGAAGTGGAAACACAGAGGATGAACACCTGGATATGAATACTACAAAACATCTTTATAATAATTAGGGGTGGCAAAAAATGGTGTGTTAATTTAGAGTTAATTTAAAGTTCCTTTAACACTTTTTTTTTAACGCGCAATTAATGACCGCCCCTTACTTGGAAAGCCTGTACTTTCCAGTCATAATGCAGCAGACACAACCACCTCAAGATTGATCAGTAATAATGTTTTTATTTGTGGAGACGGAGATCAAGTTGTATTTTACAATTTAAAAAATGTGCAGAGTTTGACAAGTTACTTCATGTTAAAGATGAGATAGTTCTTAATATAAAAAGAAATATGCACTGAGCTGTCACCAACGTCTTACAAATGCAAATATGCCATCTAGTGGCAGAAAAATGAACTCAACACAAATCAATATCGCACTCGTTTTTTAGAGTACAAAACATCTTTTTAATTTTAACTCAGTTTTATGAATTATTATGAAATTACTGTATCAATGACTGAAAGATGCAGCCATATTTCTATTATTTTAAATTTATTTCCACTTTTATGTTAACAAGAGTATGACATTTTTTTGTTGTACATTTTATTGTACATTTAGAACAGATATAAAATGTGTGAAGTCATGTGATTAATTAATATTTTTACATTTATTTCTTAATTTACTGCAGTACTTTCAAATTACAATGTTAAAGACAAGCTTCAGGGGCAATAGCACAACTTAATGTGTTCTATAAGGTTACAAGTTGCTTTTGTTTTTTTTTCTTCACACACATGAACACACACACGTTCACCCCGCTCTCTCTTATTTTTGGAGACGCAGGGAGATCCTCTGCCAAAGGCCGCTTTATACTGCCGGGCCTCCAATCCAAACGGCCCAACAACATTTAAGAAACCTCCAGGGCCCATGAAGACTAAAAAGCAACAGAGGAAAAAGTGCAATAGACGAACGACCACACATATTGACTGAGCTCATCCCACCAAGCTGCAGTAAATCACTTTGAAAGCGAAAGACGTGCTATCATCGAGGACCCATAAAGCCACCATTTGTATGAGCAGCCTCCTCGCATATAACTGTCACTAACCATCGTGTTGGTGAACATATCATAGTACGCCTCTCACTAAAATCAAATTTTTAAAACGAGTGAAAGTTCTTGTCATGGAAAACATTCAAGAAATTAAAATAGGTCCAGTTGAACACAGTGTACCTCAAAGATGGCGGAACCATCACCATTGGATACCATTTAATTTATCCTACAATTGACTAATTGTTGTCAGAAGGTTTCATGCATTATGTAGCCTCCTAAAAAGAGAAACGTAAACAACAACAACAAAAATAATCTTGTGACATGTACAAAAAGTGATGCTTTTTTTTTTGTTTCTGTAATGAAATCATAAAAAAAAGACTAATGGCAACACGATGATGCTTTTAGCATCATTAATTACAGGGTAGGCAAGTGAGATTTTGGCAAAAAACAACAACAAACAAACACAATTATTACATTAAAATATGTTAAATTTTAGTTCTATGGTCCATGCACATTGAATTTCTTTTCAATCCAATAATGAGGAACAATTTCATTCAAATTACAGAGTGAATATTCAGTCAATTCAATTCAGTGCTTCCAGTAACCATGCGGATAAAAATTGTGACTCAGGCACTTCTACACCCAATACTCAAGGAAATTTACTCTGACGGTGTAACTTTTCATCCTAGCGGTGTTAAAATAACACTGATTACTGCACATTTGATCAAACACTGGAAATTTAACACTGACCAATTTGCTGTTTACTTCCTGTTATAAGTTTATGGCTGGATTGACATAGCAAAGTTCTCACAATTCTGATTTTTCACTTCCAAGAGGTACAATTCATTCTTACGCCACAGAAGTATAAAGAGGAAAAGCTGCATGGAATCGAACATCCTCAGAGTGGCTTTTCCAAATGTGCATACAAATCTGATGCCAATGCGACTGCAGTGTAAAGGTACATATTAGATATAGTAGAACCTGCATCAAACATCCAGTGTAAGTTTTCACAAAGGATGCATTTTTATGCTCTAAAATGCTATTGTTTTGATTTTTAGAAAAATCATTAAATAAAATTAAAAAGCAGCCATTGGAGTAATGTGGAGAATATATGGGGTAATGTTGAACATTTGTATTATTTACTTGTTTGTGCCTACCTGTGTGTTCTTTTGTGCATTTTTTTTCATGCGTTCTATGAATATAAACAGAGTCATACTGGATATGCATCATTTGAAATGTACATAAACAATAATTATTAACCCACTGATCTGAATATATGACTGCATAGCCGACAGCCCATACACGCCCATGCAAGCCGTTGAAGCGACAGGGCGGCCATCTTGCTCCTCTCATTTCACGAAAAGACATAAACTATACGGTATACGTACAGATTAGACATATACAGCTTGTAGGCAGTTAGAGGGCTTGGGTGGGGTGGTGACTATTTTTTAACAAGTAAAACAATAAATAAATAAAAAGTAACAAGTGGACACTTGACACCCACTTTTTCTTTATCACTTTTATCAGTTCCCTAGACCCCAATATTAGATTTGGCAGAGGCATCTTTTGTTGAATTACAGGTGTACAAGTTTCCTTCTGTAAACATCATTAAGCATATAATTTGTATGTAAGGCAAGTTGTAAAATGTCTGAAATCCTCTTGTCTGTGTTTCAAAAATTTAAAACATCAGAAATCATGCTGTTTCTACTAAGTACTGTATCAAATGTTCTCCAATTTAGATACTGTAAATGTATTGGATCGTATCGATCGAGAAACGTTTCTTGGGAGGAGCAATATGGCGGCCTTGTGGCTCCAGTCATATATTCAGATCAGCGGTTCAACCTAAAGATTCACAATATATGCAGACAAATGTCTGTATTAATTGTCTTAAATATTGTAACTATAGGAGGAGTCAGTGTGACTCGGACTAAACTAGATTGCTGCGCTTTGCTCCTGGATAACGATTCGAGTTCAAGAAAGGATTTCTCTATTTCAGAAATATCACATCACAGTACAAATTGTCAAAAGGATTGATGCTTGGTAACAAATTGATAAAGCCACAACTTATTGGTGGCAGAGGAGTTGCACAATAAAGTAGTCTGGATATAATCACTCTTCCGTCAAGTAAAACTTCCTGTTGGTGGAACACAAATGCGGTTTTCCTGCAAGAGGCCTGGCAGACTTGTCTTGTTCACATGGGATATTATTCCCCTATGAAATGTTTGATAACTGCCGAACAAGTCAAATAAACAAACAGAGAGGACGTGATTTATGGGTGCAGGACACAAGAGGTTTGTTTGTTGGTCCGAGTTGTTTTCTTGTGTTTGGTTTGGGCTTTATAATTGCAATGTTGCTCCTGCTAATTGTTTCATTAAGTATACTTAGTTGTGCAGTACTGAGCAGTCTGTTTGATGTTGCGTATTAGAGTGCACACAAAAAACAAAGCCACCTCGCTGACCTCAATTCCAGGCGGGCACTCGTCTTTCTTGAGAAATTCGGTTAAGTTCAGCCCGTCACTGACTGCCATGAGCTGGCTTTGTACACCAAATGGGGCAGGGGTCAAGATGTGGTGGACTTCCCTCACTTCGAGCTTCTGCCATGTTGGCCAGCTTGAGCTAGCACGCCATTTTTGACCACAGTTTACTCTAAGAGCAAGCGAAGGCGACATGGAACATGCAACGGTATTTACTTCATCACTGGATTGATGTGGGTGGTCCCCCCTCTCGGCCCCTCCTTTTCATTGGAACACAATGGCTGCACCAGACGCTGTACTCTCACATACTGTCCTGCCTCATTGGAAAAGCCATAAAACACGGCCGTCCTGGGCTCCCAGGCATAATATATTTGGAGCATTTTCTTCCCTCACAGGTTACCCCACATTTGCTACTTATCACCACAAGAACGAAAGGAATTTTTATCAATGTATTTACATTTCCAGAAATCTGATTTTAGACATCGTCTTAGCTTAGCGAAACACCCAATTGTACGTCAAGAAAAACATCCCCGAAGGTGATTTCTTAAGTACAAACAAGTATTCATATTCATTTAAGAAGATTCAGAGCTCTTTTTATTCTTTTCAGTTCAAAATGTTACCTAAACCTATTGTTGACGCTTGCATTAGAACACAAGATCAGCTATTAAGTAATGTGTGCATGACCTTGCCACATGACCCGAGGCACTGGAAATGAAGCAGAGCCATCATTTTGCTGAATTTGACTTTTGACCAGAGAGGAAATCTGCTCCAGTATGGCTTAAATTATTTCACTTCCATTTTTCATGGCTCATTAGAGAAGGGAAACTGCACTGTAAACCAAGGACAAATCATTTAAGCATTCGTAGCCTACCCGTTAAACATTCATACACATCACACAAATACCTCCCAAGCTGAAGAGTGCAAAAAATCAACATATAGAATCTAGCACTATGTCACATCAGGTATCATCAAATCAATTCAATTCACAGGTTTTTTTTTTAATTTTTATTAAATGTTTATTATTATTATAACCTTCACAGTTAACAATGCTACATCTCTTCAGCCGGGGAAGTGGGGATGGATACCTCAACAGTAGCCAGAAAGTAGACTAGGATCTTGCCAACAACTAGTTGCTATTTTTAAATGCAAATACTATTTTTATATACAAAAGATAAATGTCGCATGGTGACACAAAAATGCTATGAATTGTCACCAAAATTCACATTCACATCTCTACTCATGACCACTTTAACATCTGAAAATATCAAAACAACTGCCACAGTATTTCGGATTTTATGGACATTCAGCCTTTTTTTTGCACCATACAGTTGTGCTTATAAGTTTACATACCCCTGGGGCAATGGTGTCCCAATTATTGCCCTTCATTCATAATTTTTTTTTTTTTTAAATGACCCCTGCTACTGATGAATTTGTTTTACTGTATACTGTAGAGCTTTTCTATAAATCAACTATTTACAATAAAACAAGTCAGACTCACAACATTTCTCTTCATAAAAAGTGAATAAAGACGATTTTTTACAATCAAAAATGGTTTCTTCCAATTTCTGCTCTGCGCCATGATCCAAATTGTAAAAATATCACAAATGGTTCCCAAGTAACTGCTTTAAAAAGTGTCAACAGATTGCTCCTCTTGTGCTTGTGAATGTCAAGATTGGATTGGGGCCATTTGGCTGCTGTTCAGTGTCGGAACTGATATTTTCTGGTGGCTTACGGGGTCTCAACCACAGCAAAATCTTGTCAAATCCTAAACTATTTGCCTTCTAGAAAGCTGTCCAGGTAGCAAGTTTTTTTTTCTAACACTGTAATATATGAACACAATGCAATTGTTTGATTGACCGATTTTTTGTGTGTGTGATAAAGTCAAAAAGTTCCCATGGGGCCGTTGCATCTTTTGATTTTTCAGAGGAAAAAGTTTGGACAACCCTGCCCTAGCGGTGCGTAAACTTATGAGCACAACTGTATACACTGTATTATATATTCATTCAATCATCTTCAGCAAATACTAGGCTGATCTTGAAAAACGCAACACATGAAACTTCCTGTTTTCAAACACAAATTCTGTCAAAATAAATACTGTGCTGCCAACTAGAGTCTAATAGTGGAATTACAGCCAAAATAATTTAATTTTAAACTGTCCCACCTGATTTATTGTCTTCATCCGATGTAATCCACATTGCCACTCCATAAACTAACAAATTTAACTTAAAACTACTTGAACAGTAGTACTGTATACCCCAAACAACTTCACCTCTCAAGACATACCTGTATGTTCTTTTGCTGCCTGCCATCAGACAATAGATTCATTCCAGCAAAAAGTGAAAATGCCACTGGGTGACACTGCAATTATTTTTTTCAACCTTAATAAAATATTTTCATAACTCTTCTGATGAAACATCGACTTAAAACTAGTTGAATGGTACCTTTGCCATGGCTTGAGGGGGTCTGTATCATTTTTACTGGCACTAAACAACTTTGAGGAGGATGGTAGGAACACTGCCACACAAAAAATACAAATGTGCTGACTGCTTTATGGCATACGTCACTTCCCCCTTTACCCATTGGTTACAAAGACGGAAGTCAATTTTAATGTCGTGAGCTCAAAAATGACGCAATGCGCATGTCCTCATGAGAAACGTGGTCTTCCTTCAGGCATAACGTTACCGACTTTGTCTATATGGCGGCGCCATAATCAACGCAAACTGAAAGTGTTGTCTTAAACATATATGAAATATAAAACATTGCATGATCTCTATAGTTAATAAAGATTCTACCCTGGCAAACGTTTGAGTCAGGAAAAAAGAGAAGAAAGAAATCACTTGACATTATTTTTCAAAATTGTTTGGAAATTAGAACAATATGGAAGTTACCGGGCTAATTGTGTTTGACTTTGGCGGTTCCACTGTATTAATCCTAAAACGAGGCCGTGCGCATGTAACACGGTAGATTGTTGGACTTCCTTCATCAAAGTGATGTTTCATGGGCATGCACACAAGCAGAGTAAGGAGTGCACAGACACGGACAGTCATAACCACACACGTGGTAATGTAGATGTAACTGGAAGACTTCTTGAGGCATATGGATGCCATTTGTAGGCTGCACTGAGAATGTATAGGTCAGTCTTACCCGTCGGTATCTCTCTATCCATCTGTTTTCACATCACTTGCAAATTATAGTGTCCTCCAGACTCAAATGAACATAAATCAGGACGGTGAAAGTGCAGAAGTTTTCCCATCTGTCATAAAACAATGATTTAATGTACGGGTTGTCAAAATATGGCACGGCGACTTCGCCTTGCTCCTCAGCAGTAGGAACACAAAGCACCATCTCATCGGTGTAATTTATGGCCTCTGAGGGAAGGCAGGGTGATTAGGGCTTAGGCCACCAACAGCCAGAAAAACAGTAGGCGCTCCAATGAGGATGGATGGAAAACCTCGACCAAATGTATCAAACAATTCAGCTAAATCTATTTCTGTTTGGAGATATATGGCCTGTTTAGAATATGTGGTACATCTCTGGAACATTTGGTCATAGTGCAGTTGTGAGTTTTGGAGATTCTACGTTAAATAGTCAAAGTCCGTGACGTGTGATGTGTTGGTCAGCTGAGGCCAAATCAAATATACAACGGGACCTTTCTGGATTTTAAACAACACTGTAAATGATGTCACCGCGTCTCCATGTAATTGTTTCCTTTCAAGGTGGGGCGAAAGTTAAACAGTGACCGCCGCAAACAAGAAGATAGCCTTTACCTTAAATAGCCTTGCGCTACGACTGCCCCGTGGGACTTCCTGTTGTGGGCTGTTAATTAGCTCCTGGTCATTAATAGCGCAAGGAGGAGATTCTTTACTTGTTGACACTTTCATGTGTGTCTAAATAAACACATATTTCCTGTAAACCCAAAACGGGAGCAATAAAATGCGCCTAGGCTGTCATGCAATCGAGGCATCCACATTCATCCACCTATCATTATGGTGTTTTTCTTTCCACATCAAGAAATGGGAACTTTGCAAGACAGGCCCGAGCTGCTCGAACCCTTGAGCAGCTTTGAACTTAAAGCAAGCGCCCAATAGCTAATATGTGTACTCAAAGCGTACTAGTTGATCTCCACCTGTCTCTGAGTGTGGGAAACATATTTGATGGTCATTCATGCCTTGTTTTTGTTCTGGATTTTACAGCTGCTCATCTGGGTCCCTGGCCGGTCATTGGCGCAGTGTGAAAGGAGTCAAAGTGGGGCCGCACACGGCGAACAAAGTTGCCCCACAGGTGTTTTGCTAAAGTATTCTATGGGAAGGATCCCTCAGCAACATGATCATCAAATTAGGCTTGTTACCTTTACATTGTTTTAAATTACAGACAAACAACTACAATATCAATTATATTAGCAAGCAATCAGCTCGAGTAACATTTTGAAATGTTATATCTAAATCATTTGGATGATCCAGTGCTGTAAACGTGGCATCCAAACCTGGATCACCTATTTTAATGATATCATAGAACACATCCCACAATGGAGTGTTTTAAGTCTTCCACTTTTATTCCTTAGCTTTTAGTCCAGCAGGAAATGTGTGGTGCTCGGGGTCTTTTCGTGTTTTTATTATATATATATATATATATATATATATATATATATATATATATATATATATATATATATATATATATTATTTTTTATTTTTTATTTTAATTAATTATCTTTTACATGCATTAATTTTTTTATTTTACTTATTGTATTTTAGTATTTTATTGACAGTTTTTTTTTTTTATAGTTTGTTTTACTAGATTTTAAGTGCATGATAGTGTGCAGATCTCAATGTGCAGCTCTTTGGAAACGCTTGTTTATAAAATATGCTATAGAAATAAAGTGGACTGGATTGGAACACTGGGGAGCAAAAGAAAATTCTGTTAAGTTAGATTTTTATGCTTGATAAAACAAAAAAACATGCATGCATCCAGAATGACAGTTTTTTCTAGTATGCCAACACTTCCCCTCCAGATAAGCAAAATTCCGCTGATTAGCTTTAGTAAGACTGTAGTAAGAATAGCTGATTCTATCATTGGACTCATTGACAACTTTATGGTAAATTGCCTGTGAAGTCACAATTAAGTTAGTCCTATCAATACCTGCAAACAGAAAGCTGGCATAGTACAGACCCTCCAGGATTTCACAACGTTGGACGTTTTCCTTCAGTTTTGGGTTATTTCTCCTGAAATGGAATGTGTGGAATTATAAACTTATTAAGTGCTATTTTAAGGACTGCATATTTCATAGCATTCTTTGTGTTTATATGTTCAATTTATTTTATATATTGATTATTTTAGCCCGCAGCAATCATAAAAAATGTCTGCTAAATTCTTAATATTTGGAGAAAAAGTGTTTGAGAAAACAAAACAAAAAAGAAAGAAAGAAAAAAGAGCAACTTTTATCGCAACTTTAAAAAAATTGGCCTCGAAATCAGGCATTTTAGCCCACAACAATCATATAAAATGCCCGCGAAATCGTAGACAGATAGTAGGAATTACTAGTAGCCATATCATTTGTCAAAACAAAGTAGTGTTAAACAATCATTGCAGTCGCGTCTGTTTCTTTCATATTTTATTGTATGTCAATATTTGAATTGTTTTATATTGTAGAACAAGCACATATCTGTCAAGTACTGTATTTATTATTAATTTTTTTTAGAAACAGAGGCTCTATATAGTCCAAATGATAGAGAAAACTGAGTTCAGCATTGGATTCCACACCCAAAAATTAGTTAAAAGCAGACTCAACAAAAATTGTGTTTTCAATGTATTAAGGGGTGTACAAAACAACAACAGGTTGATACCCCCCCTTTTAAATTTTTTATTTTTATTTTTTTAAATGCTTTAAAACTTCTTCTTTTTTTAATGCTTGGTACACACTTGAACCTGGTGTGCTTTTAATATTTTCAGCATGCATGTGCCCTGTCTATTGGTATTGTGTGAATCCAATATCATCACAATCAATTTTGACAAACGCACATTCCACACTGTTGATTTAATTAAATAGTTAACCACACTGCCATACAGCTGTGCACAAGTATTCCTTTGTACTGCTTTAAAATTACCCTTACATTTTTAGCTCTGTATTGCCCCCGGAGGTCCACCCAGTTCTGGCCAAGTAGTTGCTTATTCCTCAGGAAGACCCCGATGTTCTCACTGGGACACTTAAACACGTGAAGTGGAGGCCTGGCTATCTGTTTAAACAGCAGGTAGGCCACCATCTTGCCTCTGTTTGTGTCCATGGCTTCCTTCAACAGCTGGGGGCAGGGGCAGGGGCAGGGGGGATTTCCCATATAGTCAATGGTTCCGAAGGGGCCTTGAAATATTTCTTTCAGGATGAAGCGCCATGGAAACAAAAACACAAATATGTGCCAGAATATTGACCATTTCTTTTAACTGGCTTGCTTGCGAGGCAAATGGTAACCTGACAGACATTGGTAAATCTGGCGGAATAAAACAATTCTCATTGCTCTACGCTTATGTTTATGTATGAGCATGACAAATAAAGAAATATAACCAGATCCATCGTTAAAGGAAGTAATAAAACAGAAAAAAAGGATACTTTGCACACAGCCTGACAGGTTTCCCCGTTCAAGGTGGCCTCAGCTGTGTTTCTATAGCATCTCATGTCAACACCACTGACAGCAAAAAGCACTTAGGGACCCACAGATCACTTTACCATCTTTCCAGCGGGAAGGTTATTGTGGAGGCAGGCGGTGGGGTTATGTGGAGGGGGCCAAAAGCAAAAAAAAAAGAAAGAAAAAGTTAAAAAAGAAAAGTGATGTATACTTAAAATCTTGAGCCACTAGGTGGCAGTGTTGACACTAGATTGATTAAATAACGTTGGAATAGTCAACTATAACGATACATTAATTTTTGCTGCTCATTGATAGCTGCAATTAATCATAATGATGATAATAATAATAATAATTATTATTTTTCCAGACAACTGTGCATTTTACAAATTTTTGTGTCATCAGGTTAATGTTAAGATGATTATATCTCTTTTGAAAGGCTCCATTTAATTATTTAATAATAATAATAATAATTATAAAATGCTATTTTTCAGATAACTCTGCATTCTACAAATTTTAGTCCCACAGGTTAATGTTAAGATGATTATGTCATTTGAAATGTTCCATTTTTTTTTTAAAATCATCTTCCAAATACTTTCATGCGCCCCCCTCCCCCCGGATAATAGCTTAATTGCTAAAGTACTCAGACATTATGGGGCACAAATGGTAATCATTACTTAATCTAGTCGCCTCATTTAAATTTAGGTAAACACATCATACCAGTCAAAATATTTGTAAAACACACTAATTCTAAAAAAGTAGTTGATTACACAGCTCATATTTATCATTTTGCTTTGTTTCTCTATACGGTTATTAGACTATTTAAAAATAAGTGGCATAAACAAACTAAAAGTAAGAATTCCCTGCAGCGTTCACATGACCATTTTTAACCCTACGTCACCACCCATGACACATGGAAGCGGCTCTTGTTTGTGAGTGTGCTTGCCCTCTGTCAAGCAGCTCTTCACTGAACTGTTAACTTTTCCTCTGTGGGTTACCAAGGCTGAGCGCACATACAACATACAAGTAATGATGCTGATATGCGAAACACTCCTGAAGTTCACACCCACTGTTGTGATGAAAATTAAAGTCTTTAAATGAGGTGTTTGCACTTGTGAAGAATGAGCATTTAATAACGTGACAGCAACATTTGACTAAACAAACACATTAAATCCATTATCGGCAAGAATCATCTGAGTCGATAACAAAATGAAAACTTGTTTGTGTGCGTGGGTGTGTGCGTGTGTTTGGCAGCACTCACACACACACGGTTGGTGACACCAGTGGAGTTATGCAGCCAGGTGAGTGCCGGCGCCAGTAGGAGCGACACAGTCTCACCTTCTCTAAGCTCGTCTGTGTGGACGTCTTTTAGCGTGGGCAAATGTGTCCATTCACGGCAAGTGGAGCGTTTCAATGAGGCGCATTAGCTGTTGCGCCACTCGTTCTCCAAAAGGCAGCTCTGAACTTGCTTTGATGGCTGGCAAGCAGGCGAGTGTGCGTCTCCCTCCTCTCCCTCTCTCGTCTTATCTGCAGCGACTTGCGACCGCAGTGGAAGGTCAAGCAGGACAGGATGTGGCTGCTGGAGCCGAGGCATTCTTAAGCTGACAGTTAGGCTTCAATGTCAAATCGTGATGCAGTATTCATAACACTGTAGCGTTTAAAAAAAAGGAGGTCTCCTCATGAGGAAGCTAGCATTTAGAGGCCAAATATGACTGTAAACTGGTGCTTAGAAGGAAGCAGTATGTTATGACGGTTGGCTTCAATTCATGTCTGCTGAGGAAAATCACTTTTCCACAAAGGGATGTCAGCCGTCTCTCATGTTCCCCGTCACTCATTCACAACAAATCATTTGTAAGTCACACTTGGGTTTTGAAGAGGGTCGGGCACCCACCAGAGAGGAATTCCCTCTGCCGGTAAAAACCTCTGGAGGAGGCCTATGATTATATCTATATTAATAGCTCTGTAAGTCGAGAAGGATGTTTGGTTTGTCCTGTCTCACAAATGGTGCTTCTTTTTCCCCCGCAATCATCTTAAACTGATTAGGGTGTGTAGAAAATATCAGGTTCTTCTGGAAAGCGTGTGCTAAGCCTTTGGTCTCGTTGCGCAGGCCCGCATGCCACATGTAATAAATTATTAGTCTTAATCGGAGCCATGACAGGAAATAGAAATGGATTTGAAACTGCGATAAACAAGAGTATGGATGCATCTTGACTGGATCCAAGTTTGTTATTTACTATTTCAGCGCATGGATTTGATCCATGGTGTTATAAAATTACAACTTTTTGCAAACCAAACATTTTTCCATATCAGCATAGACGTATACTGTAATTCTCTAAAGCAGTACGAATCACGCAGCTGTGTTGAATGTCACACACACAGGCACAATATTGGTACATCCTTCTATTTACAAGTTCTTAAAATGGCTGCACAGAGTTGAAGAAAAAATGGCTAAACCAATGGCTAAAATGGGGGGGGGGGTCTGAACAGGCACAAAATAATGCAAATATAAATTCTCTCTCTTTCTCTCTCTCTCTCTCTCTCTCTCTCTCTCTCTCTCTCTCTCTCTCTATATATATATATATATATATATATATATATATATATATATTCACTATGTAAAATGGGTTTCAAACCGCAATAATGTAACAGAGGGAGCAGGTGTCATTGAAAGTAATAACACATTGGAAGTAATTTAACAATCTGATCATTAACATAAAATAAAGTAAGAATGCTGGGAAGCAGAGACAAAATAATATATAATTATAATTTCCTTAAAGAGGAACTCAACCCCTGATTTTTATTTATTTATTTATTAATTATTTGCAATACATGTACAGTAAAATGTTCTATGCAGCCCCACTAGTCTAAACACGGTATTGTGATTAATATTGTGTTTATGAGATATGAATAAAGCAGCAATTTCCACCTGTTTTTATCAATCTCAGGGGGCGGCCATTTTGCCACATGCTGTCGACTGAAGATGACATCACTTGTGCTGAGGAAATGGTTAACGACCAATCACGGCTCACCTGTTTTCTGGGTTTGGTCAGCAAACTGAGCCATGATTGGTCATTACCAGTTTCCTGAGCAGCAAGTGGAAAAAATTGTTTTCAAAGGTATTAATTATACATGAAAAATAATGAAGTTATCACATTAATTATAGACAAAATATTATTTTTTTACTTTTGAAAATGGCTTGATGAGTCAAGTGTCCTTTTAATCAGAATGCTGCATTTAGATTAGTGGGGGCGCTTACAACATATTATTGTAAAGAAATGTTTTGTGATGATTTCCTTGTTGGTGTGTGGGATGGGGAGGCGCCAAATTGTCACACAGAAGGAGGGAGCCATTCAGGCTAGGACCACCACAGTGTGCATCACTACAATATTAGTTAATAGAGTGATCTAGATAATAAGAGTCAAAATGAAACACTATATAAGCCATCTCTGTTTTTTTGTTTTTTTCAAGGATGGGAAAAAAAGCTTAGACATGCTATTTTTAGTCATTTCCCATTTACAAAAATATTTGCATAGAATTTAAGATTTTTCCCCCCCTCTGCTCTGTAAGGGAGAACAATTATTTTACATGTTTTGTTCAAAAATCGGAGGAAAAAAAAAGTTCTAATGGTTATTTTGCTGCTGAAATGTAACATGTGCTGAATTTAAAATTCTCAAGAACTCACACAAATAATAATATAGGTTGCATGTGTTTATTAGTTGTTCATTTGAATGATTTTATTTCAAATATGAGTGTGTATGACAGAGTGTGGCGTGTGTGTGTAAATAACTAAATAATGTCTTCAGTGCATTTGGAGACTGTTTTCCTGCTGTTACTGGTGAAAACAGTACATTTCCCCCAAGTAATATGATATAGTTCTGCTGGGGCATCGACACGCCTTTTTTCACAGTGCAACAATTTTGCGGCAAAACAACTGGTCGCAGTACAAGGCAGAGACAAAGTTCCTCTCCCGCCCCTCTGTGGGGTGACTTAATAGCAGGCCTGCACAAACACTTCCCAGACTGCACGACAGCTCCAGCAAGTGTCATCTAACAATCATGTCCACCACGTGGACGCACCCGTGGGCCTCTTGGAAGCTGTCAGAGGTCAGCACGGACCAGGAAGGGAATAGAAGAACAAGATTCCCAATAAAACACGCAACTCTGACCAGCTTGCACTCTGCTGAAATGAGGACCAGGTGGCCTGCCCATGTTCAGAACGATAAAAATCAACACCAGACATGATGCTGGGTCGAAATGTTTCTTCTTCCACGCCATATACACAAGTTACAAACGCTTAATCTTGTTAGCAGCTCAGGTGGACTTGTTAATGTGGATCAGAACCAAGACCGCCGTTTGGTCCAAGCCTCGAATCCCTTAAAGCAAACCGCAGAAGTGAAAATGCTTTCAATACGTTAGCCACAGTCCACTTTTTATTTCCTCTGACGCCATAGATCGTGTTGAGCCTTTGGCACTCCAACTTTTTCAAAAATGTGATTCAAATAAGGTGAGTTGAACTGTTTGAGTGATCTTTTATTTGCCATGAAATATGTTTGGAAGGATAGATTAGATTACCTTTTTTTGGCCGAGCCGAGTTGAAAAGACGCCTCCTTTTTCCTGCTTTGACTGAAATTAAATTTTCTACACTGCATTCACATGTAAGCCCCAAGAGAAGCACTTAACGTATTCAAACAATTGAGTGGAAGTCAGGAAGGAAGGATTAATGAGCAAAAACAAAACAACAACAAAAGAACATTTACCGTTTGACTTTGCGTCTGACTTTTTAGACAATCCATGCCAAATAGTTGTAAATTCACGATACCTAAAATCTATTACAATATGCAATTATTTGCTAGTGTAAATTATGTTTGCTCTTCAAAATTATACTTTCTTCTCTAAATATTGCCGGTGCTAATCGTTATTTACTCAATACTAGTTTGGTTTATAAGGACAACGTACTGTAACGCAACTTCTTTGCCGGAACATGTTTCTATTGAATTGCCTTTCTGGCAGGATGAAGCACATGCGCCCTGGAGCAAGGTCGGGCAAAAAAATAATAATCCCAATGCGATTAGGATGCTGTGACATCATCACCCAAACAGTGTTTCATGGCTATCACCAAGCTGAGTGTTTGAATGGGACACATGAAAGGGCGCTTAACTGCATTTTCTCATAGGAAGTAACTTAAGCTAAAAATTCTCACTTCAGTAAAATACCTGTTTGGAAAAAGTCTGTTTGCAGTTACGCCAACCAAGGGGAACCTCCAGGCAGTTTGATGCATTCGCTTCACACGTCTTTCCATGCTCGTCATATAGACAATTAATGCAATAAATTCTTCTTCTTTTGTTGACTTAGTCACGTTGTACACGTTCTGCTTATTGTACAAGTTTTAGTGAAGTCTCAAGTTGTCATGTTTTTAACCCTCCTGTGGTGGAATCATAAAAAAATAAATGAAACACACAAACAAAAAAAACTCTTGAGGTATGCTGTTGTCTTGTCACCGCGGTTGTTTGAATTATCAGGGTTATAGTAGTTCTAAATGTAATTTTTATTTCGTTTTCATGTATTTAATTTGTATTTATTTATTTTTATTTTTTTTAGTTTTAGTGTTTTAAATGAATGGACTGTTTGTAGAGTGCAACACTTTTTTTTTTAAACTAAGTATTGTGTAATAAAGTTAACTAAATTACGGTTCTCAAATGACTGACTTTCAGTAATACTGAAATAAATACATGAACAATGAACCCCAAAAGCTCATGCATGATAATAATTGACAAGGGCGAAAACATAGGTCATTTTTGCTCACATTATAGAAAAAATATTGCTTGGTTGGTTATCATTTTTTTAAAGGGGCAATGTGTAGAATTTTTCAATGTTTCAATGTTCCTTCACTTAAAAAAAAACCTATTAATCTCAATAAGCAAAAAATGTCTTCCATCACATCAGCATACATTTTTCATGTAGCTGTAAGTCTATTACTCACTAATTAAACTACATAGGTCGCGCCACGCCTCACAGGAGGCTGACATGTTTCGCCGCCATCATTCTGCTATGTATACTTAAAGGTGAATACGAAGGCGAATGTAGTAATTGGTTGTAAACTTGCAAAGTGTGATCTCCCTGAGGCACTCTAGTGTGCATGCTTTAAAATACACGTTTCAATTTTAGGTCACTGAATTCTATTAGTTCACCACTAGATGGCACTAAATTATACACACTGTCCCTTTAACAAAAACGTATTTTTGAATTATTATTATTATTTTAGTTTTAGTTTTCTTTGACGTTAACATCTCCTTATCCTTTAAAAAAAAATGAAAATAGAAAGTGCCGTCAACCTCTATATTGTATGACTTCAAAGGCTTCATGTAACATTGATGGACCATACTGGAAAATTCAAGTGTTGAACATTACTATTCAGAGTTGCGTTTAGTAATTAGATGCACTAAATTAAAAATAATTAAGTTATGTCAGTGTTAATCAAGTTTATTCATTGACTCACTTTCCTTTAGTTTGGAATTATCCAATGCAAATTTGTTTTTATTTTTGGACGACATAGTGGTAGCTGTGGTTAGCATGTGTCTCGCAGGCAGATAATTCTAGGTTCAAATTTCTGATCATGCCATCTGTATGGAGATTGATTGTATGTTCTTCTCATGCTTGGAGGGGGGAGGGGGGTTCTCTGGGTGCTCTGAAAACATTCATGTTAGGTTCTCTGAATTTTTTTTTTGTCAATATGTGGCCTGTGGTGACTGGTGAACAGTACAGGGCAGACCCCGCCCAACCCGGACCCCCGAGGCCACCCAGGATCCTAAAGATGATAAGTGGTAGCAATGGCTGATGATTTGTAAATACAGTTGTTCTATATAATACTTTACAAATGCAGAGGTAGTCCAGGAACAAAAACTTTACTCCTTCTATTTTGTTATCACACATTTTTTCCCAACACTTGCTGAGGGAAAATTAACTGTGTAAGAAATTTGCCTCTTCATATAATATAGATAGACTGAAAATATCTACTTTGCATGGTAGCAGCAGTCTCCAAGTGCTCGTGATTAGACTCGCTTAGCCGTTGGAATAATAAACTTGCAGCTTCTGGCCGATTTAATCGCACATTTAATCTCCACTCTCAAGAGCAGAACTGGTTTAAAAGTTCCTAACTGTCCTTTAATGTCCTTTAAGTGGCCTAGTGGAATAATCTCGAGCAGGAGAATTTGTCCGCTATTTCAAGTATATTTAAGCAACATGTCTTAACAGTTGGGCTGCTTGTTGATGATTCAGGCGATGTGAAGGTAATTTGTTTGGCTACTGAAGTCGGTACACAAGTCGAATTGTCTGCAAGTGCATGTGAGGAAGCTGTTAAAGATAAGACTCCTACATTAAATAATCCAAAAGGACAGACATACGCAGTTTGTTTACATGCTCCCATTAATCACGTTACTAACTTCTACTTTTTCACATGTCTCTGTGAAGTCAAACATTACATCCACTGGACACCAATCTTTGAGCAAACTATTTACAGTGTGCCTCTGTAATGCTTGAAAGACATGACATCTATCCATCCATCCATCCATTTTCTTGGCCGCTTTTTCCTCACAAGGGTCGCGGGGGTGCTGGAGCCTATCCCAGCTGGCTTCGGGCAGTAGGCGGGGTACACCCTGAACTGGTTGCCAGCCAATCGCAGGGCACACAGAGACGAACAACCACACTCACATTCACACCTAGGGACAATTTGGAGTGTTCAATTAACCTGCCATGCATGTTTTTGGAATGTGGGAGGAAACCGGAGTACCCGGTGAAAACCCACGCAAGCACGGGGAGAACATGCAAACTCCACCCAGGAAGGCCGAAGCCCGGACTCGATCTCACGTCCTCTGCACTGGGAGGCGGACGTGCTAACCAGTCAGCCACCGTGCTGCCCCATAGTATCATGACATCTATTGTCAAAAAAAAAAAAACTGCCTTGGCTTTGTGTTTTTTTTTTAATCAGACAATGCTTCTGCAGTGTCAACACATTATTTGACACCGCTACCAAGCTCCTAATTATTTGATGTAGTGCAAAAGTCAAGAATTGATTGACAAGAGTGGATTGCAGCAAACCTCCACATATTGCAGATTCGTCATTTGCAAATTTACCTATTTGGAGATTTCTTATGGATCTTATCCTCTGTTTTTTGCTGGAATTTTTAAAATAACATATTTTAGGGGTTTGCCCGTTCCTATCTTCCATGAATAGTGAATTAGATTAGATTAGATCAAACTAGATTATATGATATGAGAGCAGAGATTCTCAGCGTAGCATTAAAGAATACCTAATGTTAGATAGGTTCCCTCTAGTGGTACATGAATACATCACTATACCCAAGCACTGTTCAGTTAAATTTAACGTATGAATACATTTTTAAAGAACTGTCTGCTTTAAGCATTTTTTAGTTACACCTTCAACGTTTATGTGTAATACATTTTTATTGAATCACGTAAAAATCATAACATTTTAAATGTTTTCTTCTAACATGTTGACTTTGTTGTTTTTCATACTCTTAAAGGATCTTTGTGCAGTTTGCCACTTTTTTGCTCAGGACTGCCACCTCTGGCCCAAAGCGTAACTGCAGCATCTGTGTCAGGCTTGTTCATGGTGCACGTGCGATTAATGTGGTAAGAAAAACTCCGCCCCTCCTCTCCCTAAAGAACCTGTGGAGTGTGAGGGTCTGCACACATTTCACAGAAAGGGAAGATAAAAGCTGATAGGTGTAGTCAGAGTAAAACAATAGGGGCTCTTTTTACTTATCTGGGCATTGGTGGCGCATACATGATGTAGAAAAGGCTTTAATATTACATTTTCAAATGGTAAAATGCACCTTTAAATGTTTTTCATGTAATATACAAAATATTGTTGTTTAATTTCTTTTTTTTTTCTCTTGTATTTTTTTTTTTCATTTCTTGTAGTGTGCCATCTTTAGTCTCACGTCATTTTTATTTTCTCATATAAGATTTTGACTTCATTCCTGTTAATTTTGGGTGTTGTCTGCTTGTAATATGATTTTATGTATATTTTTTCCATGTAAAATAATGAAAAATTATTTTTTTTGGTAATACTTTGTATTACAACTTTAGAATATAATCCGTCTGGTTTTTGATAAATATTTAGAACTATTATGCTTGTGTAATGTAATGTTAGTCATGATAGTGCTACTTTCTTGGGTGGTACTTAAAAAAAAAAGCTTGAGAACCACTGGATTGAATCATTTTAAATGCCTCAATCAATTCCATTTTCATGATGGAGTATAAACGAACGTGTATGGTCATTCTTGACCAAATAAAGTTTAATGAAGCAGATATACAGCTGTACTTCTTGTGGATGGTTTTGTGTCATTTGATCCTCTTTTTGTCAGTTAACAGGCTACTTGCTGTTTCAAAGCAAATGATGTAATACAGTACATTATGAATGGGGGATGCCAGTGTAGTTTAACTCATGACTCACGTTGGCACCTTTATCCAGAGCTTCATCATATCTTAGTGAGTTCTTTCTTGGCTCATGTGCCGCCTCTGCACAAAGTTTTAATGAAGCCATAAACTATTGCAAGAGCCAGTTCACTGGAGCTGCTGGAAGAAGTGAACGGGTGTTGAGGACTTTATGTTTTTATTCAGCTTCCTCCAAATAAGACCTTCTTTTTGTTTTTTCCTTTCTTTTCTTTGGTCCTTCCTCGGGTCTCCTGACGGCCTCACGACTCTGGCTGGAAGTGTTCGGTTTAGGTGAACGGTATGGGATATTTTAATAGGTTTTACGTGAACCAATGAATACACACACACACTCGCACGCACAAACACATACTCACCCACATACAAAAAAAAAAAAAAAAAGAGAGAGCAAAGATGATGACATGTCAAATCGGTACAATTACCGAATGAACAATACTGAGCTCTCCAGAAAAAAAAAAAAAAAGACCTTCTTTTTGATTGTAATCTTGGTGAAGGTAATACTTTTCTTTTTGGCCGTAAAAAAGAAAGAAGTAGATGTAGGTACAGTATTTGACTTGTGAACTTGATGAAAATACTTCGCTAAAAAAAGGTCTACTCAAAGACTTTTGAATCCAAAGCAGAGTGTTAATCTTTTTGAGGTTTCTTTCCATTCATTTTGTGTTTGTTTACTCAGCGATCAATCGGTTGCAAGCGCAGTAGTCAGCTACAAATTATGTGTGAGCACGAGCGCTTACCACGCCGCACTCGTACTCAGCTGGTTTTGATGCAGGGATGGGATCACGGGACAACTCTTGGACGCCAGTGAAAGGCCTGTGGACTGTGGCGGTCGGCTGCAATCCTCTGTGGGTGGGAACACGCGCCAGTGTCCTCGGCAAAACAAAAGCTGCCCTTCCATGCAGCAATAAGTAGGTCCAACCTCATGTCCTGCATCGCAGTGGGCCGACGGCGCCTGTCGGCCGAGGCCGAGACGCCATTTCTCCACCAGATGTATTTGTAAGATTTGGTAGTGCAACAACTTCAAAGTCCCACTTGATTGTTTTTGATTGTACGATTATTCAATGCTGAGGTCTTTTTCTAGTATTTCTGGAGGGAAAAGATATTATCATTCAACCACACTTATTTAATTGCAGCAATTGGAGCCACTCTAATTGGGCCTGGCCTTTCATCTGTAATGGTAATGATTATGAGATTGTTGCTGCACAGTCTCGTCTGATGAGCAAACGGGATGATATCACTGCTTTAGCTTCGGTTGTCTTCATTTATAATATAAAGCATCTAAACACTCAGTGCAGTCACCTACGTACATGCCTAAGCGATGCAAATGATCTTTTATTTCCTGTATATAAAACCATTCAAAACCATGTACTCAAGTTGTTGATCTTGATGTTCGCCACTGATTTGATCTTTGTAATGGAGGTCTTGAATAAGTAAACAGTGGATGCCTGCATACAATGTCAACAGGCTTTGTCAGACATTTAAAGAGCATCTAATCGTGTTGATTTAAGCAATTAAACATGAAGTTGCCCTCTGCAAACGCTGACTGACTGTATCGTCTTAACTATTATCTGCAGGGCCTTATCCTCAAAGCATTTTCCATGGGCCGATAAAGGGGATTTTTCAGTCATTATGCGGTTAAATGTCTGGCTTTTTGGGAGAAGAAAAAAAAGTTTGAGAGACGTTAGGTGCATTATAACCGATTTTGGTTCCTGCGGTCTACAAATGTTATCAGCGTGCTCTTTACGTAAATTATCCTCAAATGGCACCTTGTCCCTGTTGGTGTAAAGAATGCAAGTACAAGCTTTTGACCCACAAAATTGTTAGTGAGGTTTGAAAAAGAGCAGTTACTCATTTTAAAAATTGGTCAATGTAAAACTGCCGACTACGGTCAATATTCGAGTTAAGGTCAAATTTCGTTCTGAAACATTAGGAAAACCCGTTCACATAGACAGTTATACGTATCTGGCTCTAAACCGCGTACAACATCATTACGCAATTGATGTCAGTTCCGCATTTATAGACACACTGTGGTATTTTCTAGAGACAGAAAAATTACATGAAAATGCCGTGGAGAAATCAATATATTCTGGGTGGCAACGTAAGATGGCCGCCACACATACAAGTAGTTCCCCTACTATAGACCAAGATTCCCTGCAAACAGAGCATGCACAGAACACAAACAAATGTTCAGTTCAATTGCAGTACCCCAATACGATGAGTAGGCTAGTGGGGTTAGAAAAGGGGTCATCCAGGTGAGCATTATCAGGTTTTTGCGCATTTACATGTCCTTGAAAAACACAATTATTACCAATATTCGAGTTATTGACTGCGCGTCATTTATGCCTTTATGATCATGTAGAAGTTTCCATATTATGTCAAACCCAATGACAATGGTGTTGTGTATAGTCCACTGTGCTCATTTATAAAAGTCTGTTCAGACTACGGTTCTTTGCCCTGATCACGTCCAACATGGCGAAGATTCCCAGCATGAGATGCCATCCAAAGATGTGGACTGTGCCCACTATAGGAGCTGTTTTGACAAGGATTATCTCTTTCATCACACTGTAATTTATAACAACCCCCAGCCTCGGCAGACCTCATATCTCTCCTAAAGAACTCTGCTTACAAATATGAGAGTAATGCTGGTAGTTTGGTTTCTCACCTTCTCCTGAGTAGGAGGAGGAAAAAAACCTCAAACATTAAAACAACTCGTTATCTTCGACCCATATTGCAGGCTGACTCTTGCACAGGGGGCCAGGCCATGAATGTCTCACCTGCATAGTTATGCTGAGGAATGGATCCTCACAGGTCATCACTATATGGGGGGTTGGGCTGGGGGACACGTAGCACTTGCAACTTTACTAAATGTTTCTTTTCTTTTTTGACCCTTACAACCTTAAAACGTCTGTGTCAAACCCCCATTTTAATAAAAATAAATAAATAATAATAATTATAATTTAAAAAACAGAAAGAACTGCTTTGACCAAACTTTGGGTTGTTTTGATTTTAATAAAGCTTACAACCTTAAAACTGTTGCGTCAAAAATAACCCAATTTTGTCCCCCCACCCATCAAAAAAAAGAAAAAGAAAAAGAACTGTCCAGCTACTTGGGTCATTTTGACCCATCCTTGGGTTGTTTTATATATATATTTTTAAAACCCTTTAAAACTGCTAGGTCAAAAATAGCCCAATCTTGATCAAAAGATGAACCAACCAGCAACTTTGATAAATTTGACACAACTTTGGGTCAATTTGATTTTTATAAACCTTACTACCTTAAAACTGCTGGGTCAAAACTTACCCAATTTTGGTAAAAAAATAAATAAAAATCAAAGACCAGCTACTTGGGGCAATGTTACCCATTTTGTGTTGTTGTGTACATAATATTGGGTTGTTTTTGCAGCCAAAGAAAGTTGGGTGAAATTGCCGCAAGTGTCCAAAATTGGGTTATTTCTGACCCAACAAAAGAGAATGAAAGAATGATTCTTCTGTCGCCCTGTAATTGCATCTGAGGTTGCAAAATTTTGTGCATGTTTTTTCACTCTGCTACACAGCTAGTCAAGTCCACACCATGTCTTCACTACCTAAAATAAAAAGCCCCAAAATCTGTTCATGCACTACAAATATACATAGTTAAAGTTTTTCTTCAATTTCTTAATGGATGTTAACATATTCATCCCGAAGCCCTAGCCATGAATTTGTTCCGCAGCATAAATACAGGGACACAGAGCACAAGAAAAACTCTAGGTCAGAAATCAACACAAAATTTGCATGAAGAGCAACAGAGGAAAAAAAGAAAAGAAAACCAAGATTGCGGCTGAATAGCATTTTCCTCCTATTACTTTTGTGAATGGTTAAGTAGTTCCAAAAAGCCACCCACATTTCACCACGTAGGGAGAAACCAGTCTCAAAGTGGCACCTATTTATGGATTTTGCGACTGCCAGCGAGACATTCCAGCAACGGTGAAAAAAGCCATTGAGTGGAGTTCATCCATCATCCTAAAGCCATTGGCTTGGAAACAGAAGCAGTGAGGTTATGATTTGGGAGCAGGCTTTGCTCTGATTGGTCCGCCAACTTTTGACTCCCTTCATGTCAAGCCCTCCCCTTTACAATACAGCACAGCAGTATCGCCCATACTGTAGTAGTGTGAGTATGACCTTCATCCGTGCAGATTGTGCATGCAGAGGGGAAGAAGTTTTGAGCTGACGTCATGAACTCTGCCTCACCTGTACAGACAGATGCAGCTGGTGGCCCTTGCCACACCTGCTTTTATGCCAATTAGCTCATCTTCTCACTGCATCTGCCAAGTATGCAAACAGTTGTACTATCGGTGTGAAAATCAGGCCAATAGTCAACATGTCCATGTCCATTCAACGCAGTCAAAAGCAAAACAAAAAGGAGGGGGTAAGCTTTGCGTCTTATCTGCTGGGCTTATTGTTGGGGATGAAATCATAAATGACTGAAGCGCTGAATAGGAACTGTTTTTACCCAAGCCTAGAGCGGTGACAGTAACCATGTAACACTGACTATGGATCCTGCTGTGAAAGCCCCAAATGAAAAAAATAGTACAATTGGTCGAGAACTGTTATTGTTTATGAGCAAACTGTAACAGCTATCTAGTCGAGGCTGTGACATGCTGAGAGAAACTCAATTGTGGATGCTGAAGTAAATAATCCTGTCAAATTATCTGTATGTGGCTGAAATCTGGCAGAGGGCAACTCCTGCAGTCACTGCACAAAACTAAGACCTCCGTGCTGACCACGGAAGCGGCGCAGAGTCCATGAAATGTGCGCCCAACAACATGCACACACAGGAGGTTTGGCATACAATGAGTGCTCATTGCACTATTGCCTCTGAACTTTCCAAGAGTTTAAAAAAAGGGACCACTGACCACTGACAACCACCGAGACAGCGGGACAAAGCAGACAGTTGTTATTCATGTCACAGTTGCACAGAGATAAAAGTGCTGCAGTAATTAACATACAGTTCAGTCATATGGCAATTTTGGTACATTAAAGCTGCAGGAAATATGCAACCATACCGTGCCATAATTATCATGCACACTTAAAATAAAGACTCAATAAATACCTCCAATTAAAATACCCTCTTAAAAAAAAACTGATTACATTTTAATTTGACTCAAATGTCAAAATGAGAGAGTATATTCCTGCGACAAAAAATTCTGTCAGTTAGTTAGTTAACCCCAGGTTGCTTTTGCGTTCAGGGACATTGACATTAGACATTAGGATTACACTGTTGTTATCATTTGCATTCTGGGGCAGCAGGAACACTCCCAACGGTAACAAATTCCTCCTATTTAGGATAGGATTGTCATTTTACACATGCACAACAAATTTGTGGACGATTTCCCCTTGTCAGTGCAATAATAAATAAATAAAAAATAAGATTTAAAAAATAAAATAAAATATAATAATAAAATAGCATATCATTTATTTATGTTTTAAATAATTATAAACAAATAGTTTAACTTCCACAGTAGATTATGTGGGGAAAAATTAAAACTTTTTTTTTATGCTATATCATTTATAGGAGAGGTCCCACAAACCCATCAAGATTTTAAGGATAGACTTTTATTCTTGACTAAAAGGTATATCCTGAAGAAATGGTTGATAAATACGTAATTGGGACATGATTACATAACTCTCATGCATTGTGTTGCATTTGACACATTACAAAAAAACAGTCACACACACCTTCACTCACCCCATTTTTTTATTTTTTTAAAGGTGTAGTCACCCCCCCAACCAAAAAAAATCTTGACATTAATATGTTTTATGCAGCCCCTGTGAAATATGAGTTAAGCAGCAAAATCCAGCAGTTAAAAATAAAAATAAAAATCAATATAAGAAGGCGGCCATTTTGCCACTTGCTGTCGTGAAAATTGCATCACAGTCCAATTGACAGATTATTTTAAACAAAAACCTATACAACCCAATTAGCATTTTTCCTTAAAATTGCTTGAAATTCATGAACTGATTTCTAGAATGATTCAGAGGGTTCACTGCATGATGGGGACGGCGTGGCTCAGTAGTATGGTGGTCATCTCACAAGGCACAGGTTGTGGGTTCGATCCCATGCCATTGTGACCATGTTGAAGTATCCTTGAGCAAGATACTGAAACCAAGTTGCTCCTGATGCTGCGTCATAAGTAGTCGAATAGAAAGCGCTTTGAGGGCCTTGTAAGGTGGAAAAGCGCTGTATAAATGAAGTACCATTTACCATTACCATGTTGTCATCATATTCATGAAAAAAATATGATGACAACCAAATTTATCAAAAACACATTGCACCCCCTGCGCCACAACTTAGACCTGCTCAAAGCTAGTTTAAAGTGTAGTTTAATCGGAAAAATAAAAGTGGAACGCTTTGGATCAATATGAACTCTTTGCGTATCAAAATCACATAATTATTTCCAAACCACAAATGAAAATTTTTATCTACCGTGAACAAAACAAGACAACATCGGGGCGCAACGTCTTCTTTGAAGGCAAAATATTAGGAATGTGTATCAGAGTGAGCTTAGCTTGCTGGATATCAGCAGGGTCCTTTTCCAGCAGTTCACAGCTTTAACAAGTGTGATTAGGAGTGACCTGGGGAAATGGTTTAATGACTGCTGCTTGACTGTGTTTCAGCAGCGAGTGGGTGGGTGGTCTGTCGTGAAGGGACAGTACTCTCATGTGCTGCCTCCTAAATGGATGTTTCAACAGAACAACAAACACTTTTCTTTTCACCATCCCAGGGAGGCACCAGAATAGGTCAACTTGTATATTTATACACTGATCCTAAATCGCTGTGGTGAGGTGAGTCCAGTGATTTACTACAGATAATATTTAGAATCGCAATATTGCATACATGTACAATATGTTAACTCTTTGTATCCCTAAATTTGGACGGTACCGATTTACATTTCAGATTTATTGACTGCACGTGCGTTTTCCCCCAGGGGGATTTGAACCACAGTCCTCTGAAGATACTGCAGCACTGTTTCAGAGACACGCTCCTAATAACCATCGCAGACTTTTATAGCTGGCCCGGCGCCACATCTCACCGCTCAGCTGTGCTGCTTGAGAAGGCCGCCTCTGAAGCCAGTGTCCGAGTGTCACTTGTTTCATCTGCAATTAATCAACCATCATGGGTTTGTTGGGTTTACCCCCCTTTGTCCCTCCCCATAGCTCCTGCCAGGTTTATAGTCAAACACAGAGCCGACGCCAGGCTTTAAGAGACTTCTGCCACTCAATGGGCTTTTCAAGTTTTGACCCTCCCCTAACACTCTATAAATACAGTACAGTAGATGACTGAGCAAAGAAACATGGTATAGTTAAAACAAAATCTGAAGTGCATTCTTTTGATGACACTGAACATCAATGATGTGATTACATACAGTATACATAATCATTACATGACTTATTAGCCCAGTGGAGCATTTTGGTGTCATTCTTCCCGTTGTTTCAATTCAGTGCCTTCTTAATGTACTTTTTTGTTATGTTTCCAATTTTCTACAAAAAGTAAAAGGGAAGATATTGGATGATGTATGGTATTTTTTTAGCAGTATTTTCAGCACTAAAAATGATGCATGATAAGTGCTGGCCGAAATAAGAGATTATAAACTTAGACAATCAGATATAGATACGTCGGAAATTAGCCTCTTGCTATTCCCTAAGTCTAACAACACTATTGCTATGTTACCTGGGGCCACCTTGCACTCTAGAGTAGAAGATGACAATTTTTCGGGAATCAACTTAACACAGGTTTGGGACGATAAAGGATAAAAAGTACACAGATGTGCAGCCATTTGTATGTTTCCCCCCCATACCCGTACACACTAACGTTAGCCAAAAGAACTACACAACCCACAAGGTAATGGTGCTTGATGTTGCGCAGGATTTGTTGAAACAGCGAAGGCAGGATGGCACGGGACGGGACTCATTTATTCTCACTAGGAGCGGAAGGGACAATATCTTTTTTGTTTTATGATCTCTGACTGGGACGGCATGGGGATTTCTTCTGGGGGAGTAGATCATAGTTATTATAGTTTGCTAATTTTCTTTATAGTTTCTATTTAGTTTTGATATATACAGTATATATATATTTTTAACTGAGTTTTCGTTAATTTTCATGGTGGCTTTGTTAGTTTTTATTCATTTTAGTTTTTTCAAAAATGCTTAGTTTTAGTATTTTCTTTTTTAAGGTGTATTGTATGCAATATTAAAAAAAAATAGGGTATGGTATAGTAAGCATTTTATTTATTTTTTATTTTTCCTGGAGAGCTCAGTATTGTTCATTCGGTAATTTTACCGATTTGACATGTCATCATCATTGCTCTCTCTCTTTTTTTTATTTTTTTTATAGTAAACATTTTAAAAACAACCGTCCATCCACAAATCAAATTCAAGTACAGTATAACAATCTACAGACTGTGCTTTACAATATGTGCATTGCATAATACTGTACATCTTATAAAGGTAGATGACAAGGATGCAATAAAGGACCCAAATGCTCAAGTCACAAAAAACAGAAGAGTCAATAATGATCTAAAAATCACAGCAACGCTGGACCAAAAAAAAAAAAAAAAAAACAATGCAAGAAAAGTAACAACTTAGGAACTCAACGAGGCTGGTGATATCTAGGAACAAAAAGCAGCAACTCAATTTCACAGCAAACGGCTAGAGGCAAAATCGGACTTTAGCTATTTTAACAAAAAGCATGCTGGACATGAAACAAGGTCACGCTTACTATGAAGGTCTGTGGCAGGAACCAAGACCAACTGACAACAGACAGGGGTAGACACAGACTATTTATACTCTCAGGTGGAGACAATCAATAATGAGGGTACAAGAGCAGGAAGTCAAGATTCTGACAAGAGGAAACTATAACTACAAAATAAAAGCAGCCAAGACGACATGAAAGACAGGACTAAAAACTAAGAACTTAACATAAGCGATGAGACATGACAACCCTATTTAAATAAAGCTAGAATACCTTGTTTGACAAGCTTGCCAAGTGATTTGAAGCTTGAATTTCTTTTGAGAAACATTTAACATGGTTGTATGTATATATATTTATTTCATGTATAAAACAAAAAAAGGAGCATTTTGGGTTGAGTTAAATGAATGCTAAATTTTCACCTATAGGAGTGATGTCATCTGGAGGCGTTTTTTTATTTGGTGCTGATGACGTCACTTCTGTGAGACACACTTTCGAACGTCCTTGTTTTGGATTAATATAAAAATAAATACATTTAAAAATAAATACATTCAAAATCAACCCCAAAGGAAAAAAATAAAATAATAAGGACATTTTCGCCCGAAAGGAAAGAGAAGTTAGTTTTAAGTAGTTTTGCAAATGTAAAATGTAGTTTCAGGTTGTTGTTGTTTTTTAGGACCTTCTTTCTCCATCAGCTTCTCAACCAAAAATGTTAATTTGTTTTTACTTCCTTAATGGAAAAATATTCCCCTAATTACAGTAAACACAAAGTTGCTATTTCATATGGAATCATTCACATTTGATGCCCGGCTCTGATAAGACACTTTTGAAGTTTCTGTGTATATGTTGTAAGCTGTTTCTTTGAGCCAGTTCAACAACCAAAATGTACCCCTGCTTCACCCATGGGAATGGCGAGCACAGTGGGTAACACTGTAGCATTTGGATTCTGGGCCAGAAAAGTCCAAACATCTTTTCCTGGTGCCTAAAAATAGCAACATAATGAGGTAGCGGCTTCCTTTTCTCTAAACTAATACCCCATTCCTGTGGGAGAGCATGACGTCGACTCACACTGGAGATATGCACACAAATCTCAGAGTAACATAACAGAGTTTTTTTTAATTCATCACCTTAAATCACAAGAAAATTAAACTTTTCTGTTTATACACAACCGCCCTAAAAATTGATTCCACAAATTGTGCAACACATTTCACTGTACAGTATGTAAAGGTTGCCAAGAGAAGCTTTAATTTCCTGCTTTGCTTCCTTTGCCAACATTTTTTATGAGAGGTTTTGAATTGCAGGGGAGAGTGAGAGAGACATGCTAAAGTAGACTTGGCTTCATTATTAAACCCACAGGTCACCTTTAATTGTACGGGCATTAATCGGTTTTATTTCAACTAATGAGTCCTGCCATAAATTTAACTGAAGGTGAGGAATTTTTATGACCTTCAGCAAACTTTTGATCAGCTGCTGAGGCTGTTGGGGGTAAAATGACTTGGAGAATCTTTACGGTGGACGTACAGTGTACAATTACACAATGGCTTGATTTTCAACTCTCATTAGGAATTCTTCCTATCTCATAAGGAATACCTTTCCATTTTAGTGGGCTGCTTTCAACCTAACTGGCGACATATTTTCTTACACATCCACTTAGCTTAAATGATCAAACCTTTTTAAGGCAGTGACAGTGTTGAACTCCACCAATAAATAATTAAATGTTAATCATTTGCATTTTTCACAGTTATCCATCAAGTCCATATTTGTTTTTTTGTGCTGCCTACTGTACATATACTTTTAGAGATGGGAGTAATAAAACCTACAGTCTTTATATAAAAAATACAAAGTACCAACAGAAAGCAGGGCCTCATTCAGATAGCCTCAAAGAAAACCTTGACTAAGAACCTTGAGTGGGCTGGATGTATGGAAGCGACCTATCATATAACACAGTGAAGAAAGCTTACATGGAAGAATATGGATTTTAAAAAAACACAATGTACTGACAAAAGTGTCATCCAGTAACTCTCGCTAGGGCAACACACAATTGCATATGTCAGAGTAAAGGCCTATTTGACAAAATAAGAATCACAAATACTGAACCTGAATACAATGACCTAATAGTGACAATAACAGGATCGTAGCAACTGCATAGCAACTGACAACTTCATCATTATAGGGGCTATAGCAACTACAAATATCACAAGGGGCATAGTAACTGACATCATAAAAAACAAATAAAACCTCAAAAGAAACACAGTGTTTTTACATTACAGACTCCCTTTTTAATGTCAAACAACGACTTATTTTTATATCCAATTTGTCCAAAAATGATTAGCCCTTCCTCCCATATTCTGAAAATATGCTTGGTAGGTTAATTGAACACTCTGAATTGTCCTTAGATGTAAATATAAGTCTGCATTGTTTGCTCTAGGACACTTGTGGTCCTAGTGGGGATAAGTAGTACATAGAATGGATGGATTAATTGCAAATGTTTGTTCATTTACCTATGCCAGTGACGTAAAGTGACAGGCAGAACAATAAAATGAGTTTGCATTTTGCAGAAGTAAAATCCATACCCACCTGTTGCCAGTCACTCAAGCAACAGAAAAAAAAGTTATGGCTTCATGCGAGTAATCTCAACTTTGAACCAAATTTTAAGTTGCACAAAAGTAGCGGAGAAAGGCTAAATGAAGCCACACCTTAATTTGTTATTTAATCACATGGACATGCCTGAAAGCTTGCAGTGACATCTTAGTGATATCTCTGCAAATATGTCTTTTCTCTCTCCAAATATTTCCTATAGCTCTGTGATGCTAAGTTTCAATAACTCGCATTAATATTACCATTGACACTGACCATTGATGTGGGACAAATTAACAGTTAAATACTCTTCAAAAAATTTTCCCTGAATTTCAACCTCTCCAACCAAACATGTTGCCACCTGATGCTGCTGAGCCACCTAACTTCCCACTTGGAACCTGAACCTGACTCCAAGATGCTCCCACAAGAACAAGACGTGTTCTCAAGACAAACTCTACAGAACAGTGGGATTGCCTCTGTCAGATGTTTCCTTTTGTGCAACCACACACAGCAGACATTTCAACGGGTCAAGAGGGAAAAAAATAATAATTCAGGTTTAATAGTGACTAAGAATGGACCACCAAGATTCACTTTTTTTAACATGCAAAAGTTGTGAGTCACCAGATTGTCAAACTCCACAGGATTCACCTCATTAGCGAGAGATGAAGCAAGCTCATGATAGTTGTAGTGGCTGTGGTTTGATTTGGAATGATGAATGAATCAGTGCTTTCTTTTTCCCCTCTAACACTGTGATTCATCATTAGTCAACTCACTGATCGAGGGAGTCTGAATTGTTTACACTTAGAGATAATTGCCATGGTGTGATCAACAACTTGCCTTTCTCAGACAGTTGACCACAGTAGTCCCTTCATTCATCCTTCCATACCAATTGCCCAATTTAAGGTCATGGTGAGCTGGAGCTTATCCCAGCAAACTTCTGGTGGAAAGCAGAGAATCCACCCTTAACTGGTCGCCAGCCAATCACAGGGCACAAATAGCGATGGAAAAACCCTTAAGTCTCACATTCACATTGTCAGTGAGTGGAAACTGAACCCACACTTCCAGGTGAGTGAACCAATACACCATCATTGACTATTAGCTGTCCAAACGTTGATTAAATGATGCATAAATAAAAAAAATAATCCAATATACTGTACTTTGAAATAATACCTTCAAATCAAAGATTATAAGTAAAAAGACATCAATGACACCAATAACAGAAGAGCAAAATTGAAGAACTCTTTTGTTCACAAAAACCTACTCAACCCCAGATGAGAATCCGATCAAACCAATGGGAACGGAACAAAACAGGAAGTAGCAAATAACAAACATAAAAACACTAAACACGGCTTAAAATAAGCATAATGTCTGCTCAGTGTTCCACATATGCTAATAGCGCTCTACAAATATAATTCCACTGAAACTCTCGCTAACGCTGTACAAATGCACATGTGAAAAAAAGCCAGGCTGGACTGGCAACGAGGTAGAACTTCGGATGGCTAACAGACAGGAAAAAAAGGCAATGAAACATGTTCAAATATGGGCCAATTTCATCCAGGAAACTCTTAACTCATCTCTTCTGTTCCTTTGTCGTTTGAGCTGCTCCTAGTTATAATATATGACGTCGTATTAGGGCCACGTATATATATATATATATATATATATATATATATATATATATATATATATATATATATATATATATATATATATATATATATTAATATATATATATGTATATTAATATATATATATATATATATATATATATATATAAATATATATATATATATATATATATATATATATATATATATATATATATATATATATATATATATATATTTATTAATATATATATATATATATTTATGTTAATATATTAGAGGGGGCAGTAATATTCTGAGAAAAAAACTCACATATTTGCGACATTACAAATTTGTGAGAAAAAAACGCACAAATTCCCAAGAAAGAAATTTGCAGATTTGTGAAATTATAAAGTGGCAAATTTGCAAGAAAAAAAAAAGGAAATTTACCCAAAAATAAAGTCGCAGATTTGCAAGAACAACACGTAGCACACTCAAACGTTTGTGCCAATAATTTTCGGTCTGATTTTCAAATAAGGAGATAGTAATTGCTTTAGCAAAGATTAACCATATCATATTAAGCCTTTGCACTTTGAAGCGTTGGGTACAAGTCGCTAAATTGATGTGTTGAATCTGCTGTTCTCATTCCCTTGCATTTATTTAAAGGTTGCTATTTTCTGATTGGTTAGTGTTAGTCAGCTGATAAGGTGTCAGGAAGTGTTGTCGCTGTAACTGGCCGTGTGTAACGAGTAAAGTTTAGAAATTCGTCACCATCCTGCTCTCAAGTTTGTGGTGGTTGTCATCTCGCAAGTTTGTGAGTATTTGAGTTTTTTTCTTGCAAATTTGCCACTGTATAATCTCACAATTCTGCGAGTTTATTTCTCACAAATGTGTGTGTTTTTTTCCCCTCTGAATCTTACACCCCCACTAAAACGTGGCCCTTATACGCCGTTGTAATAACAAGCAAAAAGGAGATTTACTGTAAAAGTGTAAATATCATGAATGAAAGGGATAACGGTAAAAATAGATCTAGATGTGGGCACTTTGTTAGGCCTACAGGAGGTCAGTTTCACTGCTCTTAACTGAAGAGCCTCCTTTGTAAGCCTTTATAAAAATGTCCTAAATTAATTAATGAATGGTGTATACATGATTTGTATATGCTCCATAAGGCCACCTTATTAGCAAAGTGGTACCATGTTTTGTCCAGACTCCGAAATGTGGAAGTCCCTTCCTGTGGAAGTTTGTGTCCTTTGAAATGCAGCACTCATCTGTGA
Organism: Vanacampus margaritifer; assembly: GCF_051991255.1. NCBI lineage: Eukaryota > Metazoa > Chordata > Actinopteri > Syngnathiformes > Syngnathidae > Vanacampus > Vanacampus margaritifer. Next base: position 53,649,555 of record NC_135432.1, on the reverse strand, counting down.
TGGTTATCAGATACAGATGAGTGAAGGATCGGGCAAACATCGACAAGGACTTCAAGGGACTTCATCCGTCATTTTGTTGGTTACAATTACATCCAAGATGCTGGATTAGAGAAAAAAACAATTTATAAACTTGACAGGTACATTGTAGTAGAAAGCCGTCATGTCTTTAAAGACATTTCAAATTGGCCCAAGTGGCTGTGACATTTGCCCACAAAGCCACAGGCCAGAAAAGATGAATCAGGATAGTAATGCATCACTGACAGTGGACAAAGCAGCGCCAAGTGACTCCAGCACACGCTAACGTGCAAATGCCACATTTCATGAGACTGGTCCTGCTTTGAAAGCCAATGGAAAACTGAGGACGTGTTAAAATAAATGAGGAGGGGGGCATGTAAGTCTCCCATTACAGATGTTTGTGGAAAGATTAGAATGGCGAGGCGCTAGGTCATAACTTAGTAGCAGACCTTTTAACAGGAGGCCGCTTGTAGCGGCTCACACACTGTTCCCGCGGGGCCCGACGCTGTGCGTGAGCTCAGCTGTTATTTCACTTCTTGGACGATCCCTGTTCATTGTGCATCTTGTGCGTTGCGTCTGTAATTGTAAGACTTGCAGTTTAATCAGGTGTCGACCAGCTAGACAAGCCACGCTACGCACACACGCACACGTCTGCTCACATGCTGGAAATGCCTCCATGGGTCATGGGGATTTATTGATGACATCTGGTGTAGGTTAAAGGGCCGCAGAATGTACAAGTACATATGGAAGTCTCTTTTCACAGCAGACTGCGGATGGCCAATGTCTGCTTGTGTGTGTGTGGGAGTCTTCATGTTAGCACACACACACCAGCCTGGCACTTTCATCACATGCAGAGTGGCAAGCATCCATTGAGATTGATCAGGACTGATTCTGTTTATTTCCCAGCGCGTCTCGGGAGCTCTCTGCAGGCGCTGTTTTCTCTCCTACACATTCTTATTGCTTGATTTTATGACAGCAGCATGGCCGACTGGTGAGGTCATTAATGGCCAACCGTGGTGGGATGACAAAGTCATTTATAAAGGCCCAGCTTCAACATTTTTCATGACATCGCTTGTGCTTTCCTCCATCACTCTCACTGTCCATCAATATCAAACGCCAATGACATTGTTTATTGATATTTGTGAAAGACTGCCGGACAAATGGATGGACGGACAGATGGACATACGCCGGTAGATGCTGTAGATAGACAGTGCAAGGCATAGCAGAAATATATATATATACATATATATATATATATATATAATAAAAAATATATATATTATTATTATTTCCCCCCCCCCTTTTTTTTCTTCCTCATGGGTAGTAGCAAGGCCATCTTAAAGTCGAAGTCAACCCCCAAATTTTCTTTAAAATAATATCTTCTATGTGGAACCACTAGTCTAAACACGGATACTGAAGATTATTGCGGTTGTGGAATATGAGTTAAGCAGCAAAATATACACGTTTTTATCCATCTCTGGGGGCGGCCATTTTGCCACTTGTTGTCAACTGAAAATTACATCACAGTTGCTCAGGTCTCAAGTAACGACCAATGGACGGCTCACCTGTTTTTTAAGCTGAGCCATGATTGCTCATTAACTCAGCCCTGAGCGACAGTAGGTGGGTTTCCATCCACCTATTTCTATTATTTCTATCATATTTCTATTTATTCAAATTTTTAAGAATTGAGAAAAAGAAACTGAATGAAAACGGCAGAAATTCGAGAGAAAAAAAAGGCCCAAAATTTGCTAAAAAGTTTTTACGCTTGGAGGAGGTGTTTTTTTAAACGTATCGAAAACAGGAAAATGCACATTTTGGCAATGAAAACAAGTTTTGCGAATAAGCGACTACAAGAGCTGACATACGTCGCACGTTTTGACTGATATTTCTTCACATACACGTTTATAGTCACAATAAATGGCGGATGATAAAGTAAGATATGTTTGAGCAGATGATGAATCACAATTCTTTTTATAATTAATTAAAGAAAAAAAAGCATCAATGCAATTTTAGATGGCTTTATTAACATCAGCTGTCAATGTAACGACACACTTCACTTACATGCGGGAGGGAAGCCAACAAGACAAACTACTTCCGTTCAGTCCGTCAAAATTCCCACCTGGAACTCCCCATTGTCCCAAAGTTCCGTCACTACGTCATCTCGCGATGCATATTCGCAAAAGAAGAGCGGATGGAAACGGGCACAAGTCGCATGTCTGTTTTTTTCGCATTTTCACAAAATTCGCATACAAATTTCAAAACATTGGGATTGAAACCTGACTTGTAATGTCATTTTCAGCTGACAGCAAGTGGCAAAATTACCGCACCATCAGATGGAAAAAAGAGAGGGGGGGAAAAACTTTTGAGGTTGACTTCCCCTTTAAAAGAAGAACATGAGACGAGACAAAAAATATTTTCAGTATTGGAATATGTTACCTCATTTTCACAGTTTTATGAAAGTTAATTTGAAACATTACTGTTACAAAAAACAAAAAGTTCCTGATGGTGACCATCTGACCCTGGAACGAATCAGGACAGACTTAGAATTTCAAACAAACTGAATGTCGACTAATAGAACTAATTCTTTCTGGTTTTCCAAATTTTATGTACGTATGTATGTATGTATCTAAGTATGTATGTATTTATGTACAGACGCTCCCCTACTTACGAACATTCGAGTTACGAACAACGGTACATACGAACATGTCTGCGCGCATGCGCGCATGTCAAACAATGTTCGGAAAGAGATGCTGTAAGTTAGATTTTGTATTGCGCACCTTTTTCCGAGTACTGTAGTGCTTCTTTCCGCCGCTAATACCGACACTTGGCGCTGTGAGAGCTCACCCAGCATTGGAGGCTCAGCAACGTGTCGAGGAGGAGGAAGAAGAAGAAACGCCTGTCGCTCATAGATAAAGCCATCGCACTCTTCGAGCAGCAAGACCCAAATATTGAACGTTTCACAAAGGTTGCAAATCAATTGAATGATGCCATACAGTGCTACCGCATCATTTATAATGAAAAAAAGAAGAAAACTGTGCAATCGTAGTTAGATCGCTTCTTTCGGCCAGTTTCTAGTAAACCCTCCAAGGAAGATACTCATCAACCCTCATCTTCTTCTCCGCGACCCTCAACTTCTTCCTACATTGAAGTTACGGAGGAGGAAGTAACTTTTGAAGCCCATTCCAGCGACGACGAAGAACCTCTCATGATATAAAATCCTCCTCTTCCTCCTCCTCCTCTCCTTAAGCATCGAGTACATCTTCCAAAAGTAAGTTAAACTTCATTTTATTTATCTTATTACGTACATGTACATACTGTGTGTGTCTCTCGCTCTCTCTCTCTTTAACATACGTAGTACAGTACTGTACGTATTCTCTTTAAACATAAATTATAATACAAAATATAGCACTGAAGCAACTTACGAACAAATTCACCTTACGAACGATCGCTCGGAACGTAACTCGTTCGTAAGTTGGGGAGCGTCTGTATTCATTTATTTATTTATTTATTTATTTTTACTACTGCATTTTTCTTCACCCCACAAACAAAATATTACAAATTTTTTGTAAGGACATTCTCGATTGCGTCAAACTAAAATGTGATTTATTTATTTTTTAATACATGAATAAAAACAATCCAAATCAATAATGATACATAATGTTGTAATTTGCTTTATAGAGGGGTTTAGACCTACTTATTAGGCATGAACAATAGCTTTTGACTTGGCACCATTATTAGATCTGAGAAGATGTATAGAGACTGGGGCTTGTTGTCACATAATTTGTCACATAACAAATATCTTCTTCACTAGTAGAGAGCACAACTTAAAAGTGGAATGCTTCATTTTTTAACTATGGTCAGGAGTCATGTCGTGTCTGACAAGAGAATAGCGTATTGTGTGCTGAGATGAGATGATTGCATTTTGCACTACACAAAATAAAAAATGTTAACTTTATATACAGTGTATTTTAAAACAAGATTCTACAAGATATAATTCTAGCAGCAATACATGTGGACTTGTCAGAAGAGAGATTAAGACCTCTAGTCGTAAGTCATCTTTCATGTTTTAAGTTCATTTTAAACTAGCGCTCGCATGGTAGTTTGGGGTAATGTGTCTCAGTCTTTTGGGGTTAGTTGTCACATGTGCAAAGAATGGGCCAATGACAAATACACCTCTGGCCACTTGGTTTATCAGATGATGAGTTTTACTATTGAGGAAATTTGTTGTTGTTGGAATTCAATTGAAATTGAAATTTTAATTTAAGAAAGGTAAAATGGCCATTTAAGACTGAGAGCTATGGCCTACGTGCCAGCAGTTCAAAAGGACTTGAATCTAGTGCATGTAGCATAATATGTCAACATATGTTCATTGGCAATGTTCAACCATTTCTTTCACATTTTCTGTCTTTTTTCTTTTTTCCTGTCATTATGTACTGCATTGTTCATTTTGATAAAAAGAAAGAACAACAATAATTTATCCTTGTTTTATTAGTTGCAAAATTCCGTGTCACATCTTACCCCATAAATTGAGACAACTTACCCAGTCGTATGGGCAACATGTCACATGTTTACACTCTATTTCATTGCTTATCAATCAGCGCTGATACAAAATATGAAATACCAAATGTATACCTGAGACTATTGTTATTTACCTTGTATAATGAATAGACTTTATTCCAGACCCAGGGGGGTCCATATAACTAAACAAAAGAACAATAACAGAATAAAAGAGAAAAAATAAAATAAATAACAACAACAATGCAAATAGTAAAAAGCAACCACAATACATTAATTAAAAGTATAATATGTGTAAAAAGTGTGACATCAAGCCCCCGTGTCCCTTCACTTATATACTTTATATATACTATTATATACAAGAACAAATGACACCATATTGTCACATTTCATGGAAAGAAGTAAAATATATACACATTTACTCCAACTTTATGAGTAACAGTGTAATTTTCAAGGGAGTTTTGGAAAGATAATTAGCAGCACAACGATGTTTTCATCCTCGTACAGGTTCCCCGCTGTTATTGAACTTGTGACCTCATCCCTCAGGGACATGTTCAGACAAAGATAGAGGGCAGCAGAGAGATTTAGACATGCTTATGGAACTTGTGTGGTCTCCAGATATGCACTGCGCAGTCCAGCACACACGCAGACATGAACACACGCACACACGCACGCACACGTTCGAGCCTTGGCTGAAACTTAGCTCTGATTCATAGCGAGTGCTCCAAGAGGAGAATACCCAGCAGTGTTGTACCTAGCGCTCGGCAGCTCGTTGAGAGCGGGAAGCACAAAGGAATAAAGCTGTCCAAATAGTCAAACCCCAAATGATGAGGATGACATATAAATGGCTTATTTTGAAAAGGAAGTTGGGGCTCAAATATGTGCATCGTTAACGCTATTAGAATGAAAAATCTGAGTAAAACAGGCCACGTGTAAAGACTGGAACGTTTCCTCACAAAACATCGCATATTTGTCCCCAATGTTTTTCACATTAATAGTGAGAGTGTATGTGACGTCGTGCTTTCGACACATACCTTTCATTTCACGTGTTTGCACTTAAATGTGGTGTGCTATATGTATAAATATCTGTTTTCCTCAAAAATATTTGACATAGCTTAATGGAGGTTCCAGAAATATGTGGTTAACCCCTCTTCCAAAATCTCAACCTTCATTTTGATTTGTTAGAAATAACATAATAAATGATTTATTAAAGCGGAACAGATTGAATTGCTGTTTGTGGTTATTACTTTTTTTTTTATGCTCCAGGACTTTTTCTATGCTGGAAGTGATGATGGTGTGTTATTCTCTTGGGCACTCTGCTGCTGCCGGAGAAGATAATAAAAGCGGCTGCTTCTCACAGAGCACCACCAACCAGGACATGTTCCTCCTCATTCTTGAAACGGGGAACACGCCCAGACTCTTAGCAGATATTTAAGTCTTATGAAAAACAGCTTTGCAGTTTCACCAATAAAACACAGAGCTGGGCATCTTTTACCCCATGAATGAAGACAGCTGAAATGGATTAAGATAAATGTCCTTGGAAAAAAAGGAGTTCACTACAGAGTTAAGGAAAATATTACAACACAACACTGACCACTGTGTGTTCTCAACAGATGTGAAGATCATCTTTTGTTGTGTGGTACAAATGTAGCAGAAACGGACAAAACATTATTGGGAACTTCAATGAAGTGTGAGGTGATCGTGAAAAATATGTCGGTATTGTTTTGACAACTTTACCATTGAGAAACAGACAAAGCATGATGCACATCATCAATAGTGATACTCTCAAGATACATAGTTGGGGGAAATCCCACAACATGGACTAAACCTGAATAGCAAAAATAACTGAAGAATCCGATCACAAAAAAAGCTCAGATTTTTTTTTAAATAAGTGGTAAAAAAAAACACAGAAGTAAGTGGTCAACAAACTAATGAATAAGCGGGGGTTTCTGCAAATAATAGGGGATATCTTCTCCCTTCAAAATCAGCAAATAAATGGATTTGCGAATGAAGAAATGTTGAATAAAAAGTGAGTACAGAAACGTGATTTCTCATAATCTTACCCAAAAATATAAAGTCGATTTTATAGTCATTGTGTCATTTTATGTCCCCAACTCTCCGCTGCGACTATAAATAGTATAATTTGTCTATAAAATTGCTGTAAGTATGCCTCTACAGAGGTGCTAATCCACCTTGCAAAGACAATCAGCGCGCCACTGCCACCTACTGTAGTGGATGTGCAATTACACTTCATTCACCAAAACATGTTCCTTGGAGTCACACGTGCCTTCGCTGGCACTGAATTCCTTATTTGAGAAAGACTAGCATATTATTGTCTTCTTTCAAGCTTTTTGCTTTTATTTAACATTTTTTGGGATAAAGAGTTTAATTGTTGATTTTGTAGTTCCTGACTACAACATTTTCATCCAGAATTGGGACGGACTTGGCCTGGTTTGCCCATCTAGAGTTTAGGGAAGCTTACAGGGCTTGTTATTCCCAAATGGTTTTCAATCCCAGCATCAATAAATCCTGACCTTGTTTAGCTTCTAGTTCAGACAGATTGGGCATTCTCAGTGGAATATGTACGTTGTATAAAATGCGTCTTGTGCTCTGTTCTCGGCAAATGAATGACATGTATCACTCAGGCAACGATTCTGCCTTGAGTGTTCATAACCGTTTCCTTCTTAGAAGGATACACTTTCAATGGCATCCATTCTCCAAGCTAACGGCTAGGCTAATGTTTGTCAAGCCACGTAGAAGCAAGCACAAGATTATAATAATAAGCTTAAAATAATAACAAATGTATGCTCATATATATATATTAATATTATTTCACATAGACTATATTACAGCTGCATTTCAAAGATAATTCATGCAAATCAGAGGCTAGGCTGTAGGAGGCTATTTTATAGACAGATGGTAAATGTCTGACCTTAGAGGAACAAAGACGTGACACTTATGGAAGATAACATGACAATTGCTTTCACTTTCACTCACTTTTTTTTCCTGTCCCATCACATTGTTTTTATATTGATTCTTCTTTGGATAATTGTGTAGATCATACCAGAGGAACTGTGTTTATACGTCTCGGAAGACTGATTGTGGTAGCTAACAAGCTAAAATATCTTTACTAATGTTTCTTACCAATGTTCTGAATCGCGTAAACAGATCTAGTTAAGCAAGGACTATATATAATTATTATTATTATTTATATTTGTTGTTGTTAGAAAACCATTCACCTGTTTTTTTTCCCTGATTTTCATTTGTCACTTGATACTGGAAAGAATGAACGATACACATATGATTATATGGCATTACCATTATCATTGTAAGCGTTCTGTTGCATCATCAAAGAATCATTAACCAGTTAAAGTCAAGTTTGGCAATACTATTTTGACGAAATGATTGTTTGGACATTTGATGAACAGCAAAATTAATTTCACAAGAAAAATACAGTATTTGATTTCCTTTTTTCGATGTTACATATGAAGGAAACACACATTCTATCTTTCTTACTTTCACCTTCTTTTGAGACATGTGTGGAAAGCGTTCCAATATTCCACTTTTACCACCCAAGTGGATGTCTCCCACTTTGTCATTCTTCCCTCCACTGCTTAAAGTCAATGTGCCCCCATGTAGGAAAACCTCTGCACAATCAGTTGGACCACAGCCCAGTCAGATTAGATGAGATTGGAAAAAGCACATTTTGGCACTTTTACAGCTCTTCAGGAAAAAAAATATGTTGATAGCAATTAGGATAAAATGCATGTTTTCTCTTGCAGGCCTAAACGAATAGACATATGAGTTTGTTTTTTTTAAATGCAGATGTGGCTTGATCTTTCAGGGGTGTGCACAGAACTTTTATAAAAACACCAGTGCATATTTTAGACACACTCATCCCAACCAGTGGAAAATAAAAGTCATGAAGATGTGCTGACAAATGAAGTTTAATTCTCTCTTTCTTTTCAGTCTCACAGCCCTGCCAGATAAGTATGAGAATATTATTTATTCATTTTACTTAATTTGTATTTGCTTTTAACAATTATTATTAACAACATACATTTCCTTTTGTTTACATGTACATTCACATCGTACAGTCATGCAAAGTTTTCAAATCTTTATACAATGACCAAATAAAGAAAAATGGAAAATATTGGCAGTTCCATTATAACCATACAAACAGAGGAGAAGGAGGAGGAGGGGAGAAAAAATCCACTCTGAATGCTCGGTGCTATTCCAAAGTCCTTATTGTGCACTTTTTTACAATCCAATATGTAACATGTTACATGTCAGCTGACATAGGTTGCTTATTCATTGTATTAGTAAGGGCATGATGGGCTTCCAATATTTGGTAAAAACTGTCAACTAATATGTAATTTGCTCCATCTGATAAATGTCCCATAGTTTCTGAATCCATACATTATTTTATTTTAATATGTAATGAACTCAAAACAAACACTATAATGGCATAGTTTTTTTTAACTGCATGAATGTATAGATGTATTGTAAAGCAATATGATGTTGTTTGCTATTGCATTTAATGAGCTCTTCATTTTGGTAAAGGTACTCGTGCTTGCTCGTCCTCAAAAAATAAACCTTTAATAAAAATTGTCTTGTAACAAATGTTATTGTATAACAATTCAGTGCAACTAACTATATTTTAGTTGAAATTAATGTTTGTATTTAAAATGACAGCAGGTGGCTGAAAGAAGGCAGGAGTGTTGATCTTCTCATCCTTCGACTCTGAGGGTAAACAGGCAGATTCCAAGATATAAAAGAAGCACACTCACAATATTTAGCTAAGTGATTCAGGCAAGAGGAAGGTTACCCACCTGAGCTTTTGGAATGGCTTTTGTGTCAGTAGACAGGTCAACAGCGTATCCATTTTCACTAGCGGGTGGGAATGTGTTTGCTTAGCCTATCTCTGGTCTCAGTGTTTCATCCCGAATGACTGATACCGCTCATTGATCCTCCACACATCTTCACAGCCAACTTTTCAAATCTACTGACTAGATTTCAAATACAGTATTTAATGTCCATAATAGGACAAAAGTTGTAGCTGAAATAAAACAGATCAACTAAACTGTTGAGTGAAAAGAAGTTACCTGGTGAAGGCAGGTCAACACCTGTCGCACCTGGTAAAGCTTTTCTCTCAGCAGCGTCTCATCTCTGGCTTTGTCTCTTCTTTATTTAGATAAGCTCCTCTTAAATGGATATATGAGACACTTCATATGACATGGGACAAACAAAAGCATTTTTCATTACTACATTACCGAAATGGCCAAAACAAAACAAAAAAACGTTTTTTATAAAAAAAAAAAAAAAGAAGAAGAAGAAACATTTCCATACTTTGTATCTAAAATGAAGTAATTGATTTCAAAAGGAGGTCAAGCAGATTTCATTATTGGCTTGAAATATGGAGAATATTTTTTTTAATCATACCTTGGATCCCCTTTGTATAACCTAATTGAAGCAGGATACACACATACTGATTTTTAATGGTAGCCGATTTTTTTCCCCATTCCAATCCACATTTATGCACACAATTAAAGTCTGCCATGTTTGACATTTATTTAATTGCTAGTTATGACAGTTTTCTAAACAGAATTCAGAGGTGAAAAAAAACCTGTGAAACTGAAAAATAATATATCAGCACACCCCACACCAAAGGATAATCGGTCAGAATAAAAAATAAAAATAAAACAACAATGGAGCCTTTGCTGATTTTTATTGGAAGGAGGTAATCAGGCTCAAATTAGTCCCGTATATTGACAGTTAAACAGTTAGTGTCTCAGGTTTTGCAAAAAAGGTTCAAGTATGAAACTTTGTCAAGTTATGACACTCCAGAAAAATGTAAATCTCCTGACTATGTTCAACGGAGAAAACGTTTACGCCACAGTATCCAGTTTTGATGAGGTCGATAAATGAAGGAAGGCCTTAGATGCTAACATTTGCTGTAGTGAAAGTTAAAAAAAAAAGTTAAAAAAAGCACTCAGATCCAGTAATGCCCTCGCATGCAGGCAAGGAGAACTACAATCAGGATGCACTTTCTCTCACATGCAATTTATTGAATGAGATAAACCCACAAATACAAAGTGAGAACACTCGCAAGGAGCTGCTGTAGACCACAACTCACACTCAAATGCTCACACACAGACATACCGGCCAATCTGACCACCCACTCATTAAGTACCTGAGTCACACATCCAACACACAGATACTACAGTATGTAGAGTACATTACACTTGATTTAAAAAAAAAAGGTTATTTCATTACCTTTTATTTTATTATGTTTTCATGTGCAATTTTTCTCTGTTAAAAATATGACATTAATGGCATATCAAATTCAGTAATCTCGTAAATCAAGGTACGTATTCGTGGCAGGTCTTGGTTTCTAATCCCAGGGAAGAGCGAGGGTTGATTATATACCCCTTTATTTAACCTTCACATTCACATTCAGTGCAGTAAGAATTCAGCATGGTCAATTGTTTTAATGTTTTTATCGTTACTTGCTGTAAACAGAATTTTTGAACACTTAAAATATTAAGAATATGTTATGCTGCCATCCTTTCTCCTCTTAGACTGTTGTTTTTCCATTCCACTAATAGAAGTATTCATATTATTGCTACACTTCTATAAATGTAAACAATGTAGAAGGAACTCATTGTTTATTTAAACTTCAATTATGGATTTGTAACCAGATTATCATTTGCAATGCTGTAATACAAAACAGAATAAAAGCAAATACAAATGCATACACAACAATAAATACCCAGACAAAAATAATTGTATCTGTATAGTCTACAATGACGCATTTGTAGTTCTAGTTCTATTTTCTGTGGTGAAAAAGAGTTTTGAAATCAACTAACAAAGCAGAACAAATTGTGTTTTCCTTAGATGTTCCACTATATTTACTAAAGTGGTTTAAATGTAAATTAGACTTCACAAATACGGGGAGCAGCTAAAAGCAAAATAAAACCTGATGTTACAATAAATAAATTTGAAATATAAATATCTGATTAACTGCATGTCCAATGCAAAGGAAATGCATGTTCAAATCTGCTTTTCGGTTGTTAAACTTACTTACAAAAACTTAATTTAAACAGATTGAATTAGTTATTACACATCGAGTTACAATTTTCAACCATTTAAATGTAAAATGTTACTGCGTGAAATGTTATTTTACAGTGAATTTAGTTTTTTTAATCTTTTTTTTTTTTTAATGATCGCCCCAACTAATGCTGCTTAAATTACATGAGCAACGGATCAAACTATCTTTAAAACCAACTTACAAAGTATGGTATTTTCTTTCCCAAGGCAACAAAAACATCTTTTCATTTTCAATCAAAAGGATGCGCGCTGACAAGATTGATCGCTGCGCTGACAACATCGGCTGAGATTACAGCAATAACTCACTTTATCTCAAGCCATTACATTCATTTTTTGGAGGTTAGGTTGCTTTTTGTATTAGCAAAGAGAGGCCTGGGTGCTAAAAACATCATATTAAAGTTTGACAGCTTGTCAGAGCAGTGAGACAAGACTAATTACAGCCTTGTCTTGCCTGAGGCAGCAAGAAAGTCCGACCTTGCGTTGCTCACATCGACTCACTCCGACATGACAGGATGAGCCAACCTGTTGCCAAGTCTCTCAAAATGGCAGTCATGTGTGACGGCAGTCGCCCCTCGCTGATGCTTTGACTCTTTTTTTTCCGACTGCAAAAAAGTACCGTATCTGCAACTGCTTATCAATGTCCACAAAACTCCAGTATGAAGCTCAATTAGACCTCAACAGCTATTAAAGCTCGTTTGCAGAATCAACACAGTATTTCACAAATGATACACATTCTGCTGCGGCTCATGAAGATGATAAGGAGCCCCCTTGGAAATTGGGCCAAATGCCTTCAATTGGGCTTTCCAGACTCGTTCATAGTAAGCTTGTGCTTTAGGCGCTCTCCTTTTTATGCCGCTTAGCTGCGAGATCTGTGCCTGATCTCAACCTGAGATCAGAACGCCGACAAAGAGTCAGCGTTCATATCGACAAATAGAGGGGAGCGTTCAAACTTGGAGATGTTGAGTCAGGCCAGAATGCCTCATCAGTGCCAAGTTTGATGTTGTAGCTCCATTGCAAGCGCCATCTCTGAGTGTGTGGCATTGTGGAGGACATCCAGATGGTTAAGATGGAATTCCCTGATTGTTATTGAGAGCTGAACCCAACCGGTCCTGAAGTGATCGCTATCGGCCGGCGCTCCTTGAAGCACGCAACTATTCATTAAAGATGCTTATCGCGAAAGGCTGAGGTGAGAGAAAGGTTTTCGAGGGCAAATCGCTCGGTGGCATCTAAGGCAGGCCAGGTCGACGTCAATCTATGCGCTTGTTAACAATTAAAAAGACTTCAAACGATGTTCGCGGGCATCTTTTTGGAAAATGCAAGGCTGGTGTTGCATATTTTAGCATGAACGCAAGAATACAGAAGCAACAAAAAGCTCAATACAAAATATGTCGGCATGCAACAGTAGATCAAGGCAACACTGCAAGAACCTCACCTCATATTTAATTTTATATGAAATCTGATTGGCAACTTTCAGGCGTAAGTCTTGTCGAATCTTGTCGTGCCTGGTCACTTTTATGCTTTAGTCAGCAGTGTCCTTTCGGTACATATCTGTTTTGCTTCTTACTGTTATGACTTCATTTATTCAAATGTTCACATGTGCTCACCTAAGCTGACACCAGGAAGTGCAGATAGTGTCTCTCTGAGGTGGAACTCAGCAATAGAGGGCTCTCTTTTCCCTCAATTGTTTTGGTATTGCTTAACACCCAAATAAACAGATTTACATTTGCACTCACACAAAACAATTGTCAATTTAACTTGATGTCTAAAGTCTGATTCAATTGTCAAGTGTGAGCCTTTCAATGAATGCCGAAGCGCTGAGCACTTCCCTGACCGGCTGACGCTTCTTGGCTTTCGTGTCAGTGCAGGCCTCATTTTGCCTGTATTGGAATTTGGTAGACAGCTCTGCCTCGTCCGTGGTGGGTGTTTTAGTGTACTGCGGGCATTTCCATTTACGTGGGCAATTTGGTGGCTGGAAGTCGAGTCAACTTTACTGTGCAGGAGCCACGTCTAACTATTGGAGTAGTTAGTGCAAGACGAGACAGATTCTGAGCTCTTTATATTGAACCCTCTCAATTGTTGTAGAAATCAATTCATTGAACACATTATTATTCTTATTATTATTCTTATTATTCTTCTTCTTCTTCTTCTTCTTCTTCTTCTTCTTCTTATTATTATTATTATTGTACTTGTATGATGATAACATTGATAATGATAATGATAATGATAATAATAATAATAATAATAATAATAATAATAATAATATTAATAATTATTATTATTTTAATCATTATTAATGTTATCATCATACAATTACATTAATAATAACAATAATAATAATAATAATAATAATAATAATAATAATAATAATAATAATAATAATAATAATAAAGTTTCTAAATGGTGGTTGACACACGAACACGATCGATCGGGGTGAACGGTGGTCTCCCGAGGCCCATTTCACATTGGTGGTCTGTGATCGCCCTGGCCATCTTCATCTGTCCATGGCGGTCTGCTTGCAGCTCCTTATAAATCTACTTAGTCTTATCAGTTTTCTCTTCCACCATGTCAAGGACTGCGGCTGTCATGTGCCCAGTTGTTTTGAGTGGTAAAGAACATGTCGGTCATGTTCACGCCCACAACGGCACACAACGGCTATTTCTAGCTGTGAATTTACCAACATTTTAACGAGCCTAGCTCCACGCAGAGTTTGACAGGGGAGGCTCTAGACTTGCACTGGGTATGAACATAGAGCCCATACTGTACACAACCAGGCTAGTGAATTAAGGCTAATGGGTGTGAAAGTGTACTGTTCTATATTTCTGAAAGCAAGCCAAAATCATATTTAATCAATGGAATGAGATTTATTTTTTCCATATATGAATATTTGTTCAGCAATTTTCAAAGCTGCTTGTCCTCATGAGGTTAACAGGTAAACTGTAGACAATCCCAGCTGACTTTGGGAGGGAGGTGGGACACAACCTAACTGGTTGTTTGCCAATTCCATGGGACATATATAGACAAGACACTATTGCACCAGCTGACTATTTCAAATCTTCAATTAAACCTAACCTTAGCATGTATGTTGGAATGTGGGACAAAGCCAAGATTTTAACCCAGGACCTCAAAACTGTGAGGGCAGTCATACTAACCATTAAATTTAATCAATTGATTGAATTAAATCGCTACATTTTGAATCTGATGCTTTTGGTGTGAGTTCTGTATTTTAATGTTTGCTGCCTCGGAGTTCCCCTGCTATTAATCTTACTTTGGCTCTGAGTGACACGATGGATTATCAACTCAAACTTTCAGCCACTTGAGATGGCTACTGATGTTTAGGTTTTCAATAAGAAGAAAGAGGAAGCAACAATTCTTCTGGTGGAAAAAGCAGCAGTGTGTAACCTAAGCATGGTGGAAACCTTCAGCAGCCTGTGGCATTATCTGGACAAACTAATATTGACTCCAGGACAGAGCAAACACACTCAATGACCTGGCTTTATTCACTGCTTCAGCATTGTTGATGGATTAACTCAAATGTTGAAATCTAACTTCAAATCTTCATCTCAGTTTGATCTAAAGGATTCCCTTTTGAGAGTGCATCAGTCACTTAAAAAGGAATCACTGCAAAGTTGGAAGCAAACAACATGAACTCGTGTGTTGACCCCAGGAATAAGCATGAAGCAAGAGTTGCACTTAAATCACTGATCAGCTGCTGCACTGTCATTGCAACACATTATCATAATCACAAACCTCCCACAGGGATGGGAAAAGAATCAACAACCGCCTGTTTCTCCTTTTTTTTTAAAGCCATGTTCAGAGGAATAAGAGATTTGCTGCAGTTTGAACATGAAAACGGCAAAATAACGAGTTGGCTTAAAGTGTGACCACAGTGTGGTGAATCTGTGTTTGGGTCAGGTCTGCTTTGAATAAAAACTGATTTGCCTTCCCCCCTAAATTTAGTCTCCAAAATTACACACTCTTAAGAACATTGTAGGAATGCAGAAGGCCTTAAGGTCCTCCTTCTCGCCAGTGTGTAATGAGAAACTTCTTGTCCAAGGGCCCGGTCAAGAAGGCAAACACCTGCACTGATGCGACAGGGGGGAACTTCCTTCAGCTCCATTTAAGCTCCCTATCAACACCCAATTGACAAATTTGATTCCTGTGACTTGCAATTCAAGGATGAAAGTCGATAAGCCATTTCGCTGCTCCACATGTGGGGAGAACCTAAGACTAGAAAATCCTCCAATATGAAATTCAAATGCACCAACAGGGGAGCAGATGTCATTCAAAAAGAGTACAGAGAAGTGAATAAGTTGAATAAAATCGTAGTAGAGTTTTCACATTAAAAATACACATTGTTTATACATTTTAGTTTCTTGTCAATATAAAATTAGCCTATATGTACAATTTATTTGTTTGTTAGAATTCAAAAATGATTTCTGCTTTTTAGTGAAGACATTATTATAATACTCAAATGTTCACAATTAACTTTTTTTAAAGAACCCGTTTTAAGCAGGGAACCTTTTCCTTCCATAAATTGGTGTCACCAAGTTGACACGGTGGAAAATCTGTATGCACATTTAATCATGCTTTCCCCAAAAGTCACCCTGAGTAAAGCGGAAACCCTGCGTGTGCTTGTTTGTTGTCTCCTCACGTGTGAAGCAGATGATGTTGGATTTCACTTATGAAGTAGCTGAAACCTTGTTAACTTAGTAATGGATACGGACACATCCTCCTCATTATTGAGCCACAAGAAAAGCACTTCCTCTTTCATTCTGACACTCACCTTTTGTCTGTGTGAGCTACTGATGCCATCAGTGGGTGAAGCGATCATTTCCCATGTCGCCTCAGATTCACAAAAGTGTTTAAAATGTTTATAAGCTCTAACTTTTATAACACATATATTTTATTACTGGTATTTATAATTGATTCTATTTATTATTATTATTATTATTATTATTATTATTATTATTATTATTATTATTATTATTATTATTATTATTATTATTATTATTAATATTATTATTATTATCTTCATCATATAATTCCTATATTTTAGTTTTTTTTTAGTTTTTTTACGCTTTTTCTTTTGTTTGATTATTAGGGCCAGCCAATACCTCCAGTGGAAAACAATGTATGGTTGTCAATTATATGTGGATTGGCACACAAAAAAGTGTGGTTTGCGCCGTTGTGGATGTCAACACACTCGACTTTATTCACCCCCAATCAATGTGGCTAAGTCACATCCCGGAGACATCTCTCTCCAGAGCATTGTCACTGTACTTGGCCGGTGTGGCAACGCTTAAGCGGGTACCCTCATTAAATCAGCTGGTGATAACTGCTGGGTACTGTATATGTACAATAATTAGTGGTGCAATGGATCACAAAAGTCACGGTTCGGATCAGATCACGGATTTGAGTCACGGATCAGATCGTTTTTCGGATCAGCAACAAAAAAAAAAAAAAAACAGATTAATAGTACTTTGTCTTCATTTATTTGTAAAGTGCTTTTTCCATTAAATAAAAAAATATATATTAATTTAAAATGTCTAATATAGCCCTTTAGGATTTAGTGTCTTTATTTATTTTGTAAAATGCCTTTTCCCATTAGATAAAAACAAACAAACAAATAAATTCAAAATGTGTAATATAGCTTTTTAGGATTTAGGAACACAAATTTTAAGTGTAATATGAGGCAGAAACATTCTTATTTTTACATGGTTCATGTGCAAAATAACAAGGTATTAATGGCTTAAAGTTGTGTTCCTATAATCTAAACAGCTAAATTTGACATTTTGAGTTGAATGTTTTTCTTTTTCAATGGGCAAACGTGTTTTATAAAATAAATGAAGACAAAGTTCTATTTATTTATTTATTTTAATAATGAAAAGACCTCAATGTGCAATTTAAGGCACTTACCTTCCCTTAAACATTGAAAGTGAATTACAAAGTAGCCTTGGTCCAGAATATTGTAAAAGAATTCAAGCAAGCTGTCAAACTTACAAGCCGACAGCCAGACACGTTGGTCATGCTAACAGGTAGCCGCTAGCCACTTACGTCGGATACTTCCGCCGTATCATACAGTGACAGTGTAATTAATTAGCGGTTCCTTAGCGTATTAATTAGTGATTGAACATGAGTTTGGGATAGTGTTGTGTTGTTGGTCGCAACTACATTGTTAATCAACTACTTATAGAAACGTCTAAAAGGGAAGTCAAGCTAGTCATCACGCCACGACGTGGGCCAACTTCAAAGTAAAAGTGTACTAAGGCTATTTGCTTTCATCATAATGCGTCATAATGATAATAATAATAATAATAATAATAATAATAATAATAATAATAATAATAATAATAATAATAATAATAATAATAATAGTTACATTAATTAATTCCTACAATAATTGAGATGGTTTAATGCCCACTATTGTTACATTTATCTATGAATGAAACACGATAACATCCACCACACATCCACGGAGCTCAGAATCTGTCTACCTGTGCACCGTTCAAATCCACCAATATCAAGTGAGAGCAGCTTCAACGTTATTTAAATGTGGTTTGAATAGGTGTAGACAGCCAGCCATGTGCCTGCATGAAAATCAAAATACGCCGTGCGCTGTCTACATAAATAGAATGCTTGTGAACAATCCACTCACATAGCTAGAGTAAAGGGAAGTCACCCTATGTTAAAATAAAACATGAAAATAGTACTAACACAGTCAACCCCCCAAAATTTCTTAACATTAATAGGTTCTATATCGCCCCACTAGTCTAAATACGGAATTTTGGTGAATATTGCGTTAGAGAAATATGAGTTAAGCAACAAAACCCAGCAGTTTTTTTTGTCAATATCAGAAGATGGCCATTTTGCCACTTTGCTGTCGAGTGAAAATGACATCATAGTTGCTCAGGTCTCAGGAAACAACCAATCACAGCTCAGCTTCAGAAAACAGGTGAGCTGTGTTTGGTCGTTGCCTAAGCCCTGAGCAACTGTGATGTCATTTTCACTCGACAGCAAAGTGGCAAAATGGCCTCCCCCTAAGATGGATAAAACCGGCTGGATTTTGCTGTTTAACTCATATTCAACAAATGTAATATTAATCAGAATGTCATGTTTAGATTAGTGAGGTCACATATATTGTATTATTGTCAAGAAATGTTTAAGGTTGACTTCCCCTTTAACGTAGATGAGACATGCCGCTACGATTGGCCGGGAACCCCCCCAAAAAAAGCAAAAATTACAGAAAATCTTTATATGTGTGTATTTGTACCCACGAGAGGATGTAACAGTTGATTTGCTAGTAAAATTGTATAAATTCTGAGTACTGTGCCCAATGAACTCACTTTCTATTATAGTATACATGTTGTTCTAGATAAGTTCTGTTTCCATTTTTGTAGTCATTGTGACTTTTTTCATTTTTGCCACTGTCGGTTATTGGCATCACAGAAAAACACACAAGAAAGGAAAACCAAATGCTTGTGATTTTTAGATGCTCACTGAGCTCAAGTCTCCCGAGATCTCATGACATCATGCTCGATGGCGTTTCCAACAAACGGGCTTCCTTCAAGGCGTATTTTTAAATTGGATCCCTCGGGAGTGTTCGTCTTTCCCTGTTAAGCCGTCGAGTATTTTCCTGTAGTTGTGATGTCACGAGTGCAGCTGCGCTCCTTTCCAGTGCGGTGGCTCTATCGGACCCTTCATTCACTTTCAAGTCATGTTTTCGCCATGCCAAATTAGCAGCCAGCCTTTGGGTCAACGCTGCGTGCGAGCGCGTCGGAGTGAAAAGCAGCAATAAGGAGCGCCGTGCATGCTTCTCCGCAACTGGCTGCACATTGCCGTCTTCAAAGCATGGCCTTTTTTTCTTGCTCTCTGGCTTGCACATCCTGGCCGCTCATGAAGAAGCCAAACAAAAATATTGGCTGTTTAACTCTGATTATACTGTCAATGTGGGGAAAGTCAGACAGTTTTATACACGTTTTACTGCATCCCGGATGTTTCTAAAGTCAATAGGTCATGTAAGTTAGTGTTTATTTAGACTTGAGCTTGTCCAACGTACCTTAAAATATGAGAGTTGATGTGGGCTGGCTGCTCCGTCTGGTACTGTTGTCACAACCAGCTAAGGTGTGGCGGTAGCAGGGCACAGTGGAAAGCTTGATTAATGACCTACACTCTTGTTTACCTTTTTACCTTTTGTTGCATTATCTCCTCAACTCACGACATAGTGGTAGAATTCACCGCTGATCCCGCCGAGTACATGAAGTATAGAACAAGACCAAAAACAGGTTTCGCAAGCATCAGTAATGTGCCTCTTTCGGTTGATAACCAAGCTTCTTAAGATAGCACAAAATCTTGTTTGTGGGAATTAGGACAATTCCAGTTAATTAACAAGGCTTTTTTTTAGGGATTTTTGATACCACTTTTTATTTCATATCGATGCCAAGTACCGACACAACTGGTACTTTTGATACATAAAATTTAAAAACAAAACAATGTCAGATAATTTTATAGAAAGACCTATACAACCCAAATTAGCATTTTTTAAAACTGCATGACATTAATGACAATTTTCTATAATCTTTCATTTAGACAAAATTAATTAATAAAATGAAACTAATAATCCAGTAGCCAGAAAAAGTCCCAATCAAAATATGTGATTGTACATCTTAATGGGCATCTTTCAGACATATATGCCTTGAGGTCCTGATTACAACATGTCTAAAAGAGGGTGGCCAATATTGGCATCGGCTGCTGTCGTGAATATTGATACTTTGAAAAAAGGCCGGGTATCGGCCTGATACCACATCCGGTATCGGTACTTGCCCATCCATATATTTTTAATAGTGAGTTTAATATATTTTGTCATCAGAATGTCAACGGCTACAAATTACTTTTGAGTTTCAAGGATGAATCATCTGTGCCTTTTAAATAACTGGGAGTTTATAAATTGCTATTTCAAGCCAAATACTGGGAAAGTATTTTTTTAATTTATTATTCTTTAATTCACATGCTCACGAAAATATGAATGGGAAACATTAAGTCCAATGGTGTTTTTAATGCAAGTACTGTTTTGGAGAATATTTTAAGCATATTAATATTATGTTAATCTTTCTTCTGTACACAGAAACATTTATGTACTCATTTTTAGGGTCCAAATGTTTTTCACACAGAACTTTACTTTCTAAACTATAAGACATACAGTTGGTTTACCTCTTGCATATTTGTGAGAGACGTCACCATCTTATTATCACCTAATAAGAATTTGAGCCAGTAATAGACATGAAGGCAACTTCCAAGTATTAACATGAAGTATATGTTTCAGAAAACTTAAAATAACTTACAGATGGGCATCCTTGCAAAAATAATAATAATGTAGGATCTTGTTAGTCCTAAAAATGCTCCAAACAAGGTCTGTGTTTAATTATCATTAACTGATGTCAATATTTACAGTACATATCAGTTTCATAATAAACTGTACAATTCAACACGCTTGTTCTCCTTACGGTCATTTTTCTGTAACTACCAACGACCGAAAACTGTGCCATAAACTCTTGAGATCAAATATGAAATGACACGTTTCCATTTGGAAAGTCATACGTCCTCATGTCGCGTCTCGGCCCGCTTTGGCCTTCTCAAGCATCCGGTTGATGTGGTGAGCTGGCGGTGCAAGTAGGAACATGGTGAAGACACATTTATCATCCTGCAGACTCCAGAGCGGTAACACTGCCTGCTTGGAAACGTTGGGGATAGTCAGGCAGAGGAAGAAAAAAAAAAAGAAGAAGAACGAGTAAACAGCAGATGAATTGCATGGCAGACATGAACATGAACTTACAAGGAATTAATCAGGGAAAATGATTGACTTCCAAAGCCGCCTCTTGTACAAGTCATTATGAAAGATGACAATAACGTTTGTTCCATGTACTTGCACATATGATTGTAACATGTTCCTCCAACCCAACACACTTTGTCACAACTTAAAACCGGCAGCAATGAGCAGAAGTGAACTTGCCAAAAGTTGCACTCTGCTTGACAAAAGCAGACTTTACGTTCCACATGTTTGCATAAACTGTTGCCATGGCGAATCCATTTATTTGAAACTTTAGACATGAGAGCGAAGTGCTGACACGCGCCGTCTTTGCAAGACAACGTGACGCAAGGACAAATCTTTCTCTTTTTCCAAGATGTGCCTCACCTGACGGCGCTGTCCTGAGATGATCTCCGGTTCGCTTCAGAGAAGTTTGAGCTCCGATCACACAGTACGAAATCATGTCAAATGCATCGAGTCTTATATCCTGTAAAGTTTGAACTACATGACCTACACTGTACATGTGATGGATCATTTGAGTTTGATTTAAAGGCCCGCCGGTGCTTTTTGGAGAACCCCTGTCATCTTTTGACGGCTGCTTGGAGAATTTGTAGGCGGTCAGTTTTCAAATCCCTTACAATTATAGACGTCTATCCTTTGGTCAAACAACACAGGGAATCTGAATGAGTTATTGCTGCATCAAAACTGTTGCAATGTGTTAATGTTTTGTGCATAAAACTGATAAAATACATTAACCACTTTATAAAATTATGAAGTTAACAGAATGATTAACATTTAACATAGTGTGGAATAAATATAAATAAGGAGGCCTGTTGAAGGTCAGTCCAGTTTTTTTAAATATACATATTTTTTATCATTCTCTGCCATCTTAAAGGGGAGTTTTCAATCAAAAAAGAAACAATATCACTTTTTCTCATATTTGTTAATACTATTTTTATAACTTTAAAAAGAATCAGCCATCTCTGGCTCCATTTTGTGTTGGAAATGTATTATAAAAGAAACCACCGCACCCAAGAAAAAACAACCAATAAGAGATGGAAGGTGATCATTCGTTGAACACTCGTGAGCACACTCATAATGGACATGCAACTTCGCAAAAAACAAAACAAAACAAAATCACACAATTTAGGGCCTTATTTTGGTATAAAGCCGCCCAAGTGTTTGATGTAAAAAGTGACCGTCTTAATTTTCATGCTAAGGCAAGTCAAGTTTACCATATTTGACAGACTGTGTTGCGCCTCACTGGACATTCCAGTAGAATTCCGAGTAAAAAAAATAAATAAAAAATCATCCTCGGTGTACCTGACAATTTTCTGACAGAAAGGAAATTACAATTTAGACCAGGTAAAAGCAGGTCTATGTTATGTCGCAGGTGGTGTAATGTGATTTTGGTGGATTTGATTGAGGCGCAGGCAGACACATTCTGAAATCCACAAAAGTATGTGCAAGTGTATGTCATCGTATTTATTTTATAAATATGCCAAAAGTGTGGGACAATCCCTCTAAATTACTGTAGAAATCAATTCATTGAATGAATTATTATCATTATCACCTTAAAAATATTTGTAAAAGCACCTGTGGTGGTATAAACAATGTTTAGTGTAAAACAGGGCAGTTCTATACTACTTCAAACTTCAACCACTATGTAATAAACATTTTGTTAATTTAATATTTTTTCAAATGTCAATAAAGCCTGAGCATTCTCTTTGTAAATGGAGACATTTTAATAAAGCTCTGAATTCCTCAGTTTTGAATCCAAATAGATTGCAATGAAACTTAATAGTAAAATTAGTTTTGCACTGATGTGAGGGCGCACACAATATTACAGAGGCCCAATGTCCCTTTGCTGTGAATGAGTAGGAAACATCCATCCAAACGGCCCACCTGCTGTCCATCCAGCACAGAAAACACAGTGGGGGGTATCACAAGCGCCCCTGATTGATGATCATGGGTCCCGCAGGAAGTAACCCCGCCACCATGAAGGAGTGTTTTCTGAACCCCAAGTGGTATCCGGGAAAACATGAGCGACTTCAGTCAGGGAGCATGTGCACGCTCATCAGCCGTGCTAATGTTTGGACTTAGTGAGTCTCACGGGGCTCTGCTGCAAAAAAGGGGAGGAAAGGAATCAGGGGCAACAAAACACGGCATAGAAAGGACCCCAAAATTCTACAACCTGACATAAAATTGGAACAGTGGGACATTTCCTTCAGCGGCCCGACCAGAACTATTCATACAAATAGTAAGCCGAGGAAAATATGATTGAATAATAAGTCATCATAATTCAGAACTCATATTGTATGTCACTAGATTTTAATGTTACGACCTAACATTGTGTATACTCGAAATTAGGGATGTTCAATACCACTTTTTTTTCTGACCGTTACCAGTATGCATAAATTCTGTGGAGTAAATATTTATTTATTATAAGTTACACAATGGTTGAAGAACAAACTCACAGCCTTCAGCTTGGGAGACAACCACTCTACCACCTGAGCTATGCCACTCCTACTGTATATTAATTTATCGCTTGTGAGCTGGAATCTTTGTAACTCCAAGATGTTTTTGGTCTCCTTTTGGATACTAGCAAACAGTAGGAGTGGCATAGCTCAGTTTGTAGAGTGACAGGCTCCCATGCTGAGATTTGTAAGTTCGTTCCTCAACCCTTGTGTAACTTTTTTTTAACTAGTAAAATTTTGTCGAAATCTCTCCTTGCAAAATGTACTTCAAATTTCTGAGTGAGAAATCTGTAATGTTTTTTTTTCATGAGTTAGGCAACTTCTGTCGTACACACTAAAAATACTTTGAGTAAAATTTGCTCAGGAATATTTTACTCTGTTCCAAGTGTAAATTTTACTCTGTTTAAAGTGGGACCAAATAGGTTCTGTTTAGAGAAAAACTTACTCTACAGAATTTACTGTAGTCACTGATAGCAAGTACTGATACCACTAATCCTTCTGATACATAAAATACAGGAAGGACTTGCAAACTCCAGAAATGACGAGCTGCGAGACAGACATGCTAACCACTAGACTATAAAAAATTTCACTGTGAATTTACAATAAATTATTAGACAAGTTTTGCATTACTTTCACAGTAAGTATTACAGCAATATACTGTGAATTTACTTACAGCAATTTACTGTAATTTCACATCTGTGATATTACAATGCATTGTTGCACAACTGTATACTGTAACTGCACAGTTTCAGTGGCAAAGCAATTACTATGATATTACAGTACATTACTGGGGAATTACAATATTTTGCTGTACATTATTGCAACAAGGCCCTGTACTTTTGCAGTATGTACTGTAAAAGTAATGCACAAATTTACAGGAATTTACTGTGAAATACATGCAGATGAAGTTTCCATTTACTGTGAATTTACAACTTTTTTACAATTGAAATAAACCACTACTTAATAACTACGAGTTACAGTCACTGTTAGACAAGCATATTTATTGATGAATAAACTAATACAATTTAGTCAAAATCTCTCCTTGCAAAATGTACTTGAAATTTCTGAGTGAGAAATCTTTAATGTTTTTTTTATGGAATAGGCAAATTCTGTCGTACACACTAAAAATACTTTGAGTAAAATTTGCTCTGAATATTTTACTCTCTTTCAAGTGTAAATTTTATTCTGTTTAGAGTGGGACCAAATAGGTTCTGTTTAGAGTAAAACTTCCTCTACAGAATTTACTGTAGTCACTGATAGCAAGTACTGATACCAGTAGTTCTTTTGATACATAAAATACAGGAAGGACTCCAGAAATGACGAGCTGCGAGACAGACATGCTAACCGCTATTTCACAGATTTTAAATACTGTATAGGCCTACACTATAAATATATCTTAATAATAAATCCACAATAAAACATCTTATTGGCTCTCCACTGCTTTTAAAATGCTTCTCTGCCATCATTATATAACGCTCTGATTGATTTCACAAGAAAGACGACAACAGTGATGATGAGTTGACCAACCACATTCTTTCCTGACCACACAGTCCTCCTTTAATTCACAATCAGGCATGTTTTGTTTGTAGAAGAAAAGGCCAACACCTCAATTCAGGTGTACGGGTCACCTGTCAAAAGTACAAAACTGGCTTCAAATTTAAGGGCAGGTACACGCGCGTACTGCCAATTAAACAGACAACATTTGAACTGAACACACTGATAATGCTTTGAGGGAGAAAAAAAAACATCCAAGCCACCTTCCATCACTATTTTCAGCCTTTTCAAAAACATTTGAACTGCACTGAACAGACTCTGTTCACTCCAAAAACATTGGCGTATAGAAACGAGCATAACTTAGCTGTGACATCAGACAACAAGCCCTCATAAATGCTGAGCCAGTCTATTAAAAAGCGCAGAGAAGACCACAGAGCAAACATAGTAGTTTAGGAGGAGGGAGTTATGAGGAAAATACTTTGAATTTATAGTCTGGGACTTGGAGAGGCTTGGTGTAAGTACATTTATTGTATTTGCTGCAAATCTCGCCCAACTTGCGCCATCACCCCTTCGATTCCCATCACCGCAGCTTTCATTACGAGTCGGATAAGATCAGTGAAGGCGCCGAGGCTGCATGTGCACAACTCTGTAGAAAGGTGGGGAGGTTACACCTGAGTGCTCCTCCAGCTAAGCACCCAGATAATCACCAACAAATATTGTAATTCCAGGAAACTCTCAAATTTGGCCCTACTCATAGACGAGGCCTACAGGTAAAATCTGCAGGCCATTAGAAGGAAAGAAGTGCAAGTCCTGCTGGGAAAACATTCCGACAAAAATGCTTTCAGAGCCCAAATTCTAAAAGTAGATTCGAATTTTCGTTTCTTGAGATCTTTTTATCTGTATGTTTAATGGATCAACAGATGCAAAAGCCTTTTTTGTACTTTTTAATATTAAAAAGAAATTATAAAAATATATTTGTAATTAAAGCTTTGGCAAATATTCAACATTTAGACTTTTTTTTTCATTACTGCAGAATGTAGTTGAGGGCATACAGAAGACACATTTAACAGCTTCTTTTTCAATGACCAACTGGACATGCTTTTTTTTTTTTTTAATGACAAAATATATATTTTGCGGAGCACCAATGCGTCCATGCAAGCTTACATTCATAAGGCCGTCAAGCCTGTTTTAGGCTTTACTGCATCCACAACATGAAGAGGGGCCCGTGTTTGATTGCGTTCAGACTTACTGGGGTTGAAAGGAGTTCAGTTAAATCTGATTATCAAGCTGGTAAAAGTCCGGGTTATGACGATGAGGTAGGGAGACTGAGTCCATGCACACTGTTCAAGTCTTCATGCTGCTGCTGCTGCTGCTTGCTCAGCGGACTGTGGGGTTTCCTTTCTCCTGAGGAAAAAAAAAAAAAGAAGAAGTACAGTACACTGTACATTAATATGTACTTCATTCATATT
Source organism: Vanacampus margaritifer (assembly GCF_051991255.1). Taxonomy (NCBI): domain Eukaryota; kingdom Metazoa; phylum Chordata; class Actinopteri; order Syngnathiformes; family Syngnathidae; genus Vanacampus; species Vanacampus margaritifer. The sequence goes on along the minus strand of NC_135432.1, from coordinate 53,622,673 downwards.
CTGTAGGTTAATGTAGGCCTATAGATATGCTTTACATTGTAAAGGGTACCGTAAAATAAATAGCAGTCAATAACAATTATGCTATTTAATGATCATTTTTTTATAGTAGGCTAATATTAAAAAGGTATATGCCTATTAATTATACTGTAGCTATATCGATATAGCATATTATATTTATCTATATGCACGTTGATACATCATTCCGAGGCCTCAATAATGCATACAATCATATAATTAATTAAAAAAGAAAAAAAATGTTAAAATAATATAGATTGCTGGTGTCAAATTTGAGATTTATTTATTTGAGATTTATTATCGTTAGGCACAATTTGATATGTAACTGTAATTCTACAATTTAAAAAAATGTGCCGATATATCGGCTATTGTGATTGGCTAAATTACTTGTGTCTGAGCAATTACATAATGTATTTAAAAAAAAAATTTAAACATCATTTTTATGCTAAAGTATACCTTCTCGGGTGTGGTGCTTGAAGGCCATTGGGGAGTGGATCTCCCCCGCGTGCATGCTCATCCCGCTGGCCGGGTGAGACAGGGCCGGGCTTTGCGGCTGCCAGTGGTGGTGACCCGGGGTCACGTAGCCGCCCGCGGGACCGCTGTACACCCCGTACTGGTTTGTGGGTGAATACGCACACGCTGAGACATAGCTGGACAGTGTGGATGACGGCTGTGGAACAGGACAAAAATAAATAAAAAATCTGTCATGGAACAAATGAAGTTGATTGTGCTCTATAGTACTGTATTTAAATTCATATAGTTGTATATATATATATATTTAGCAAATGAGTTAGTACCTGTGCATATTTTATATCAGCATCAATGGCTGATTTGTCAATGCCGTTGACTGAGTGAGCTGCAGGGAAAGCTGCTCGGTTGACGCTGCTCCAGTCTTCCATTTTGGTCGAATATCCCTCTGCTCCAGCAATGGCTGAATGATTGAAAAACAAAACAGTAATTTAACGTTTTTCAGTAAAAAGAAAAAAAAAATGCAACATTTCTATTAATTATCATTATATTTCAACAAATCCCGTACGTTACAAATCCATCGCTCACTCACGCATAAGTATATGCTTTATTAATCTGGAAACATTCTTACAACGTTTTTTTTTATTTTTATAATTATTAAATTTGGTTGAAAGTTTTGTTAAAATATAATTTTAAAACACACGTGAATAGTCCAAAATAATTTGAATTATTATTATTATTATTATTATTTCTTTATTTCTTTATTTCTTTATTTCTTTATTTCTTTATTTCTTTATTTCTTTATTTCTTTATTTCTTTATTTCTTTATTTCTTTATTTCTTTATTTCTTTATTTCTTTATTTCTTTATTTCCAGTAAATGTCTGTTTTAAATGCGAAAGAAAAACAATTTTAAATGTCAAAAGAAAAAGTCTGCAATGAGCAATTGGGGGATTAGGAGCGTCTGGGGCTGGTGAAGGTGTTTGCACACACGTCATGCGTGAAAAGGCCTGTTGAAAGTGGCCTAATGGACATATTGTCCTGCCGCCAAACAGGTTGCGCAGAAGAAAAGCAGTTAGTCGCCCTCACCTGCGGGGTCCATGAAGGCTCGGATCCCGAGGATGTTGCTGACGGTGTGCGCCGAGGGCCAGGCCCTGGAGATGCTCACGTGTCCCGCCGTTACCGGCACCCCAGGCGGGGATCCCATCTTGGTGGCGGCGGGGGACATGGTGTTAGGGTAGGAGTACGGATAAATGTGGTTGTAAGGCAGGGCGGCCTGCGCCGAGGCTTGCTTGCCGCCGTCGTACTGGCTGGGCTGGGACAGATTCCCAATCTTGTTGCGTAAAATCCTGCTGATGGAGCTGACCGAGGGCACGTTGTACTTATCGCACACCCCGTCCGCCAAGAGTCTGTCTCGGATCTCCCACGCAAAGATCCCGGGGTCGTTCTGTTTGTATTCCCTGATGTTTTTCACCACGTTGGGCGTCGTGACGCGAGGTTTGCTGCCGCCGATCGCGCCCGGTAAGATGGAGCCGGTTTCGTTGTACCGCGCCAGGATCTTGCTGACGCAGCCGTGCGAGACGCGCAGCTGCCGGCTTATGTCGCAAGGTCTGATCCCCAGTTGGGCCAACTCGACTATTCTCAGCCGGATGGCGTTGGGCAGGGGTCTCCCGTTCACGAACACACCGCCCAGTTGGTTCACCTCTCCATAGGTTTGCTCTGCATCACACGCACAGGGAATTTAAACAACGCATATTTTCAAAATAATAAAAAATAAATTTAAAAAAAGCATAATAGTGCAGCGAGTGGGTTTTTTCTTTTTTGTATGCTTTAAACGACCTTCAGCTCTGGAAAATGGCGTTCCTGAGCTCATTCAAGACCCCAAAAAGCATCACAATTGTTGTCATTTTATCATTCAAAAAAACAATGATGCATTTTGAGCAGTGCTGGCGTAGTTGCTGCTTTCTTAACTCGACAAAAGTGCATGGAAGGAAATGTTTGAAGGGGAATTGTGACTTTTACGCAGGCGTGGTGTGCGCGGACACGCTTCTATAAGCTTCAAACCAACCAAGCGTACAGTAAATAAGATACAGCCTTACCCATTTGCCTCTTTACGTTCCGCAATGTTTGAAAACACACCAGCCCGCTTTCGATGGCGGCGGAGTGAACGCACACAATAAAGTGGAACAAAAAAATAGTCCACTCAAATGTTCCCCGAGCTGCAGCGCGCGATGTTCTTCGATCGTCATGCAATACGGCGGCCAGCAAAAGTGATCTTCATCCGATAAAAGCAAATTGAAGTTATCCCGGGGAGTCGGCACTTTGCTGGAATTAATTTGACGCGTCCTCTCCACGTCAATCTTAGCTGTCCTACGCAGAGGTTGTGCTTGGGTTTCATTGGTCGCCCGGAGCTGTGCGGAGCTGTCAGCCAATACAAACCTCATCCGGTTGCAGACGTGCAGCCTCCTTCGGTATTTTGCATAGGGGAAGTGGCAGAAAGGGGAAACGTTTCATCCAACATGCAGCCTCCTGGTAAGAAAATTCAAGCTGCATATCACACGGGGGGGAAATCAAACTAATAAGAGAAAAACAAAAACAACGACAAAATGGTGGAGTTGCAATTTCGACATTAAGAAGCAGATTTAATTATTTTTAGTAAAAAAAATATATTGTTAAAACGGTATCGGTTACACAATTTATAATTTACATACTATTCTTATGTGTAAGATGCTTCCAACAGAACGTCTATATATTATCAGGTTGTGCAATTAGTGACTTTAAAAAATGTAAATGCAACAGACTAATAAACTTGATGTTCATGTGCAGGATACATTCATGAGTTACAAACAAATTTGTATTTTTTTGTTATTCTGCTGATAATTGGTCGACATGCTGACTGTGCAGAATGGCTGCAAAATTTTACAATATAGGACAGAGCCACAGCATCAAACCCGAGTGGTCCCATGTAATCGATAGCTCTGTATACATGTCTCACTTTTCCAGATTTATGATATCAGCGTGGATTGTTATCACAGCATGTTTGCAGACCTGCCACGCAAGATCATCGTTTACACGCTCGCAAAAAAAAAAAGGCTCTCGTAAAAACTAACAGTCGACCTAAAGGGAACAAGGTGAAGGGCCCTTATCTCCTCTGCACCACCCCACAGCATCATCATCGTCGTCGTCGTCATGATGATGATGATGCTCATCATCATCGTCACCGTCACAAGCATCGGAGCACATGGAAGCTACTCGTGCCAGTACACTCGTTTCTTTCTTTATGTCTTTGGAAATTCTTAAATTAACTATGTGAGGCGGCTTCATCTGTAGTTGTCTCTCTGGTTGTCGTTCGTGCAGGACTCCTCCAGCTGGCCATCACAAGAACTGCATGGTTTTACGTTCTCCGTATAGGGCTGCTTGTGTTCAGGTCGGTACCCCGCTTGCATGTTCAAAATAGTATAGAGTTGTCTCTGCAAAAAAAAAAAAAAAAACTGCAATGAGTTCATATATTTTGGAAAAAATATATATATATCTACATATTTATTATGAATGCATTTAAATATTTAACGACTTTTGAAAAGTCTTTTTGTTATAATAATAATAATAATAATAATAATAATGATGATTATTATTATTATTATTATCATTATTATTATTATTGCTATGCTCGTGTATAAAATGCATTATTTGCATCAGTTTCAATTGATCTTCATATTCTATATTCTAATTATGTAGATCATTGCTTTTATGTTTCCAGTTGGTATGCTTTGTTTTAATTTAGCTGATTTAATTCTGGTCACTAATTTTGTACTAAATCCCAATCGTGTTACGTGTTAATTAGTGCTTCTTTTGTTTTTATTACTGCGTTCGGCTTTGCATGGTTTAGTCATTTGAACGCACAATTCGAATATTGTTGGTGCAGAATTAAAAACAACGACCATGACATGAGCAAGCAGTAATTTGTATTTAACTACATTTATATTACTAAGTTTAGACAATCCACTCATCATGTGACTTTAATGTATTTATTTTAAAGGCAATTAACTAATCTTTCAAAATCTGCAATTATATTCGAATTATACGGAACGGGTTCGCTTGTCATTTTAAATAATAATAATAATAATAATAATAATAATAATAATAATAATAATAATAATAATTAATATCAACCGAACCTTCATTCACTACAAAAAGCACCTTAATAACTTAATTTTAAATGGAATGGTGATGTGCTAAAAGGAATCTCACATGTAACGAAAAGCTCACAACCACTAAATAAATGTCATTTTTAAGACTGAAAATGGAAGCCGTGTGGAGGTCACAAACAGCTTATTAAACCATTACAAAACCGAATTAAAAGCATTGTAACGCATTGTACAGAAATGTTTTCAAATATTTTGCAGCACTGAGTGGTGTCAATAATATTTGATAATACTAATCATTTAATTAAACGGCTCCCTTTCTTTAAAAAATGAAAGAAAGAAAGAAAGAAAGAAAGAAAGAAAGAAGGAAAGAAAGAAAGAAGGAAAGAAGGAAAGAAGGAAAGAAGGAAAGAAGGAAAGAAGGAAAGAAAGAAAGAAAGAAAGAGCGAAAGAAAACTTTTTTTGCGCGCGGACCTATAAACCTGTAGAAAAGTTTTCGTTTGTTGCGTGAGGATATTATTAGCGTAAAAACCACGACGAAAATAGATGTTGGCTGAACAAACTTGAGGTCACCACCTGACACCAGCAAGGTGCAATGACCCCACCCCCACCCCCACCACCACCTTTCAATACCTCCCCTAAACCCCTCTTAGTAAATATTGGTGTTGGTTTAGAATGTCATCCAAGGATTCGCTTCCTCGAGTGTATTTTGTCTTTAAATATTCTTTACGTTGTGTTTTTGTGTATGTGATTGAAAACGTACGTTTTTTTTAAAAAAGCGATTATATCAACATTATTATAGCTGCATGGACGATGTTCTTTATATACATTCAAACACTGACTCCTTAAACGACATTTGCTTCAGAATTATTATTATTTTAAAATTTGACTCTCAACAACATATGCTATCAAAACATAACATAAAACTATTATTGCTCATATGCGATTTAAGCCCACTCACAGTTTGATCCAAGGTGTTAATATCTGCTTTTGTTGTGCGCTTGGTGGTGAGCTTGTGCTAAAATGGAGGCTGACTTCTTTTAGAAGCATGCACGTGAGCAACTCTAGGCAGTTCAGCAAGCCTAATGAGAGCGTGCAGCGGTGCCATGTGACACATACCAGCTTTTAGCAGGCTGGCTAATTGCCTGTGACCTTCCATAAACACTTCTCATGTGTCTTTGTGTTCTCCCCATATAAGTATAATTGTTAAATTAAGACAGATGTATTAAGTCAAGTCAAGTCAAATGTATTTATAAGGCCCAGCTCCGTTTTGGTTTAGTGATACATATGATTACTCTTGTTAAAGAGAATGACATCTACCTGAACACATTTTACTGTAAGCTACAAAGTATTTCCTGGTCAATTTTTCGACAGTGTAGCTTGCTTTTCCTTTTATGGCATGAAAATTAAATCTAGGACAGTTTCATTCAGTTGCTCTCCCTTATAAAAGGTAACTTGTGTTACATAACATGTGCTACTTAAGTGCTATAGAGACAAATCTGGCTCTGATTTAAGTGGAAATGTACTGCTAAAATGCTAATAGCTAACATTTTTGTTGCTTTTTCTAAGAATTGACGTGCTGCACTGCATGATGACATTCAGAGTTAAAGTGATGTTGTTAACTGCCAAACTCCAGGAAGAACAGTTGTGGTTTCCCCATTTGTTTTAAGACGTGTTATCCTGAACAGATAAAGGAGAACTTGCACTACCTTCCAATCAGGTTAGGGCAGTAATTGTCACAGTCGTCCAGAACGGTGAATGTGTTTGTTCACAGAAAACAAAGATAGGAGCCAGAAGAGTGAAAAACTTCATGAGAATTTATTGTCAAATTGTAATATGTTTTAGTCAAAAACTACTAATTAATCTTCTTGTAGGCCTACTTGTATAAGACTTTCAATGTATTATTATGATTCATATTATTAATAGGAGTGCATATAGTGCTTCTGATTAGAAAGTTGTGATTAGAAAACAGCAACATGGGTTATAGTGGGGGTTTTAAGTTCAAAATTTAACCGAGACTGGATTTTTGTATGACTTTAGAGGCATATTCTTCCCGCGAATTTTGATCAAATTGAGAATTGTACGACTTCTTGAGCAATCAAATTTAGAGGCTGTACTATCTTATTCAAATTCATCCATCACAGTCTATGTAAAACGGTTTGATTTGGATTAGACGTTAAAAGTGATTCAAATTTGCCGTTTCTGATATGTGGCTTTGATTCAAAGTTATTTTGTGCTATTGCAGTCCACTTTTCTACCCAAATTTTTGTAGTCATTAATCCAACTGTCTCTAAAGACAGCTAACAGGCTCCTTTTGCAAAATATGGTTCTATTTCAAGTGGGATTGTCAATTAAGCAGGGTGATTATAAGGTGTGGAAAGTGGCTCCATGGTTGATCAAGATCTTTTTTTTCCATTTTTTTTTCAGCTCAAGCCTAACATGGGAAATGAAAAACTCCCAATCTTGATTTCAAAATTGCAACCCATCATCTCATGTTCACAGCAAAATTTAATCGGACCATAGAAAATATTAAGGCCTACAAATTGGAATATTTTTGTTCCCAACAGTGCCAAAAAAAAATCTGACTCCGTTCTCATGAGAATTCTCGTGTTGTTACTGGCGACATCCATTTTTTTGTTGTTGCAGTTTTTGGCCATTCACACAAAGTTGTCTTCCGTTGGTTGAAATCAAAATCTTGCAATAGTCACGTGCACATTTGAACGCATCTACAGTTGGCTGTTGCGAGCTTGTGCAACTCAGCTGCGCTAGTCTGTTATCAATTAGCATAGGAACCTAATTTATTTGGGAGCACTTCAGACTTCATCTCCAGCTGCTGCTGATTCATGCTGGTTCTGCTTGGATATCAGCCACAAAGTGTGGGTCACACATGGTTGTTGACATAAGCCTTGTACACAATCTTCATTTCACGTCTGCTCTGATGTTTAACGTTAACTTCTGACTTTCAGAGTTCAGTGCCTCTCTTTCTCATTTAGGCACCGATGTTGTCCTTCGGGTGAAATCCGACTCCGCCGTCACTTTAGATGCAGCATCGACGCATCTAATAGCAGTCTTGCCTTCACGCATCCTCGTGAAAAGTGAAAAGCCAAATCGTGTGTCAGGAATTGTTGCGAGTCTAGTGTACTGCTGTGAATTTAAGTGTAAGAATGCTGGATCCATTATGGAGAAGTCTGGAAAGAGCTTTTCAAGGCCTTCCATCAGAGGCAGTGTGATATTGTTTTCCGCCAAACCAGAAATCAAGGACTTGAATAAGCCTTCTTTATGTCAGGAATAGGGGTATTGTATTTGCTCTGACAGCTGCTCCTTTTAAGATTATTAGCCTTATGAAAACCGTGTGTCTCCTTCCCAAAACGAGGCTCTGTATCATTTTGAGAGACCTCCTCACAGAAGAAATCCAGGGAAAAGAAAATTAATGTCACAACACAGGAGAACTGTGAAGATCTCAAGGATTGGTTGCAAATATCTTTTTAGACCTTCTACTTTTATTATTTTTTTATTAAAAAATTTTCTCTGGAGACCTCAGTATTGTTCATTCGGTAATTTTACCGATTTGACATGTCATCATCATTGCTCTCCTTTTTTTTTTTGTATGTGGGTGAGCATGTGTATGTGCGTGTGTGCGTGCGTGCGAGTGTGTGTTTATTCATTAGTTCACCTAAAACCTATTTAAAAAAATCCCATACCGTTCACCTAAACCGAACACTTCCAGCCAGAGTCGTGAGGCCGTCAGGAGACCCGAGGAAGGACCAAAGAAAAGAAAGGAAAGTGAAATCCAGCACCGACCAGACACCACCCACCAGGCCACCAGGCCACCAACCAGAGTCCTTCACCAACCCCAGAGACATCTAAATTCCAACAAATCAGGGAGACCTCAAGAGACCAAAGGAGAGACTGAGGAAAGGAAGGAAGGACAGACGAAGTAGAGACCTTCTACTTTTAGAGGTCACGCTGTATTTATCTATGTAGATCTTAAAATCGTTGTCAATGGAGGTCAACCGAGAATCAAACAGAGGTGGGCCTTCCAGCAAAACTGACGGAATGTATGTCAAAGACGAACCCCTGTTTTGATAACGATTGACGGGAAACTTCACAGTTGATGGACTAAGCATTGCCAAAAGTGTTTTTTTTGTTTGCCAATGTAATCGTCAATCATCATGTCAGGGCCGACTGACAGACTCCCATTTCGTATTTATTGGTAGTAAGTACAAGGAGTCTTCGCGTTACGGCCGAATTCTGTTCCTACGCTGGCGATGTAACCTGAATTTCAACTTAAGTCGGATTTCACCGTTAAAGTCAACATTTACATGAAAATACTTTGTAGAGAAATTTAAAAGGTAACAACAACACAACTTTAATTAACTTAAAAATGGCGTGATTACTGAGGGAAAAGAACGAAAAAAAAGGTTCTATGGACGAGGCACGGGCGCTGTTAAGTCGAAACCACGTAGGTCGCGTACAACGTAACTCAAGGACTTCTTGTACAACCGTACGCCGCACTCGGTGGCGCTTCTGCATAGAGACAGAAAATAGTGAAAACACTGAGGAAAGATCAATCTATTCAAGTTCGGTGAGTTTCATTGGAGGCTTCACTTCCTGCTATGTTGCCATTAGCAGATCGGGTTACTACATATGTCCATAACTGTTTTATGTTAGCCTTCCACATTCTTTGTTTTCATTTCACTTTACAGTATGTAGACTGTTCACCCCAATTTTTTCTTGTCAATAGTTAATTGGGGAAAAAAATACTAAAATTGTCTATTACTTCCATTGCGATGAGGTGTTGTTCACTTCCCCCTTACTTTTTTTAAATTTTTAATTTTTATTTTTTTCTGGAGAGCTCAGTATTGTTCATTCGGTAATTTTACCGATTTGACATGTCATCATCATTGCTCTTTTTATATTTTTATTTTTTAATTTATTTTATTTTGTATGTGGGTGAGTATGTGTATGTGCGTGTGTGCGTGCGTGTGAGTGTGTGTGTATTCATTAGTTCACCTAAAACCTATTAAAAAATCCCATACCGTTCACCTAAACCGAACTCTTCCAGCCAGAGTCGTGAGGCCGTCGCTTCCCCCTTACGATCTGATAGAATTGAGAAGAAGAAGATGACAAAGAAGAATAAGAAGAATAGGAGCTGGTTGCATCACTCACCAGTTTGTGATATTTCCTCACAATCCTAAAATAGCCGCTGTAATTTATCGACGACGGACAAAATTGACAAATGACGAATGATGGACCCACCTCTGGAATCAAGTGATCAGGAATGTAAATGACCCCTTTTAGAAATCTACGACAATTATTTGCTTCCAATTTGGTAGGAAGACGGAAGACATTTTTCTGTCCCAACTTGACAGTGGCACAGGACACAAAGCAATGTCCATAAAAGCATGCTTGGATGCGATTGGTATTCAAGAACTCGGCCCATCAAATACTTTTGAGATGACCCAAAACGCAGATGCAGAGGATGGGACAAAAATCCAGACAGTCATCTGAGACCAAATCCGGATTTCTTTTTGGTAATTTCCACTTTTCATATCCACGTAACACCCATGGTTCCCAGTATTTTTGTTCTTTGTAATGCATTTCCTATAAGTCTCAAAACTAAATAATAGTCACCGTGCCTTCGCTCCTGGTGGCCCACAGAGATCTGGCCTTGTTCTATGACCTTACTGAACCACATGGTCATAAATACGCTCCCTTATTTCTATCCTTGCGTGCTTGCCAGTTAGGCCAAGAAGTGGGTTTGTTTTGGGTGTCCTGTCTATATTCCCGCAATAGCCAAGCTTTCAGGACGTCCTGAATCGCACACACTATGTATGCCCGGCTGTGGTCACCTGTCACGGAGGTATTCTGCTGAAAGCTGCATAAACCGGGTCCAGCATCTGCATAATGGACACTTGTTTGTCCTGCTGCTGATGGTTTAATTAACTCTATGCCTGTCCTCTGTGAATTGTAATGCTGTTCTGAAGTCCACATTCAACAGGGCCGCACCTGTAAATGGACCTTTAAGTGAAGATGTGTAGTTGACTGATGTCAGAACCTCAACCCACATGGTTATTTTTTGGTCAAATGTGGACACATTCCCTTTCAGCTCATGAAAAATGGCTATTTATTTTACGGTTAGCGCATATTTCAGGAATCCCTCATTTCTCTCATCGGCATGCCGACATTTAGCAAGAATAAGTTCATGCCTTTTAAAAACTAATGAAGCAGCTTGAATACATTTGATATGTTGGCGGCATTTCAAGCTGACAGTCAGCGCGAGGTAAAGATCAGTTCACTCTACTATAGGGGAGCTGAGCTCACTCATCCCGGTGGTGAAATGTCTGACATGTTTGCACTGAGTAGGGGCAGACGGGTCTGCAACCAAGTCCGGACTTGTAGGCCAAGCAAAAGCCCCTCGATGCTCCCCCGTTTTCCCAGGCAGTCGAGTCCCCTCCCCAGGATGACAGCTTCCGCTGTTCATGCAGCCGTTGCCTATGTGGTATTAATTGACATCCATTGTCTATTGTTTTCACAACAACTGTTGCTCATTTGGATCAATGCACAAAGAAGAAGCTCGGTGAAATAAAATACATTGTGTGCCAACACAAATGACAGAAAAGAAGATGGGAAGTTAGCAACATCAAAATGAATGACTCAGTAATGTCATGTTTCCCAGCACGTGAAAAGTGATTGTTGTAAATTGTTATGATTTTTCGAAAGGAAAAATGAACAATAAAAACAAAACAAAGCAAGGTCCATATTTTACATCCATAATTTTTCACGCACAGCACCAAACAAAAATGCCACAAAAATTATAGATGCACTAAAATAATGATAATTTGTTCAATTTACTCACAAATTTACTTTGCGTGAATTCTGGTTTAGTTGCTATTATTCTGCTGCATGAATAACAACAGGTGGATAAAAAGTTAGTTATGCTCAATGGGCTTGTTTTGTCTACTAAACAGTTGATATTTTTTTCCTGTGATGTGTTACTATCATTATATAATATTGCTTTCTTTATTTAGTCTTTCAGTTTTTATGAAAGTGCAGAAGAGTCTGGTTTTCACCGATTCATTCATTTAATCTAACCTCTCTGACCATCTGTTGAAGAAATTGTACGTATGCAATTCCTTTTGAATAATTATTTTCTAAATGTGAAATGGATTTAGATTTTATTTTGTCTGAAAGCATATCAATTGTAAAATGCCAGATTTTAATTGATAAAGAATTTTAAAAGGTAATGTTAAAAGTAATTTATTTGTTTAATTATTTGTCTATCTTTATTATATTTATTTTATTTTATTTTTTTTATTTTTTTTATTATTTTTTATTATTTTTTTATTTTATTTATTTTTTATTTTTATTTTTTTTATTAATTAATTAATTTATTTTAGTAATTACAACCTAGTGTCATCCTGAGATTCAAGAATATTTGTTCCAGGGCACTGCACATTAGAGCATTTTGTTTTTTTAATTGTAGGTATGTATTCCATCCTGAATAACTATTTTCCAAATGCACTTTAATGACAAATGGATTTTGATTTTATTTTGTCTGAAAGCACTCCATTGTAAAATGCCGGATTTGAATTGATAAATAAATTTAAAGATGTAATGTTTAACTAAAAGTATTTATTTATTTATTTATCTATCTATTTATTTATTTAAGTCATTACCACCTAGTGTTATACTGAGCTCAATAATATTTGTTTACAGTGCACATTATATATATATTTTTTTACTTGTGTTACATAACACAATGAAATGAAATAAATAATAAAATGATAACCAAATAAAGGTTTGACTCAGTTCTACTTTCATCATCCTAACTCATTAGTCATTATTAGCTTCCATCTTTAGCATAAATACAACTTGCTATCATTTTATTAAGTTAGGTTGTAAATGCCCTCTAGTGGCAATGGTATGCATGAAAAAAGCCAAGGAGGACTACTGTCCGTCTGTATTACCAATTTACTGTGGAGGCGTGGCAGATAAGGGTCATGAAAAGTGTGTCAGAATAAATCCTCTTTTCAACTGAAAATTGCCCAAAACATACGATAGTATAATTTACTGATAAGTTATTTTTCCGAACAAACAAACTAAAACAGCTCTATGCCATTGACTGATTTCCCTGCAGGCCCATATAAAGCCCACAGGTAAATATGGGTCCTGTCGGTTTTCTTCAAGGCTTGGGGTGTTATAAAATGTCAATGAAGGATTCAGCAAGGGTAAATAGATGGTATTTTTATTTTTCTAACCATTATGCTCAACATCCATATCATTCATGAGTAATGTGATGATGGAGTTCATCAAAACTAGTGTTTGTTTGGGGAGTGCATTGGATTGGCACTTCCTAACCAGATGTATGGCAAAAACTGCATTTTAAATTGGGACAAAATATATGTATTTGTCTGTTTTTTTTTGTTGTTTTTTTTTGTTTGTTTTTTTAACCAATGTACAGCACAAAGTCTTTATATACTGTATTTTAATACTCAAATGCGTTTATGAAAGGGTGTGAAGCAAACAAAGTATACAGGCTGAAAAATAGGGGTACAAGGGACTGATCCTTGAGGGACACCACATACAATGGCCATTAATATTCAAAACTTGCAATGGTCACATAATAACAAATTTTCTCCAAGTAGGACCTAAAAGTCAATTTGCTGTTTAGTTTTCCTCTAATTACTCTCTGCTTTCCTGCATTTTGATTTCAAAGACAATTACCGGTATGTAGTGCTTATCCAGAAGTCATCAACCATCTCTTTAGATGAACATAAACAAACAGCTACTTATTTTTTTTAATTAAAAATAAATAAATAATAACACAAATAAAATAATAATAATAATAAAATAATAATGCAAATAATAAATAAATAAATGAATGAATAAATAAATAAATAAATAAATAATTTCTAGACTCCACTTAACATGAATATTTTTGACCTGACATTTAACTTTAATATTGTCATGGCAAAGTTAACATTAATAATGTATATAGATTAAGGATGTAAAAGTCACACAGCCTTGTGGGTCTTTTTTAAGCATGTATGTGCTGCGACCCACGTGTTTTTTTTTCTTCTTTTGACATTGGTTGGGTTTTTGAAGCTAGATAACACATTCTCAACAACACATAATGTGCAACTCCTTCACTGCCATTGACGGCTATAGACGTCAAAAATTCATTAGAACTATTTATATTAGTTTGTTTTTTGTACTTAATTTTTTCCATTTTTGTTAACAAGAGTATGAAACCCTAGGAAAAAAATTATTGTACATTTAGAACAGATATCAAATTTGTTATTAATCGTGAGTTAACTATTTAAGTCATGCGATTAATTACAATTACAATTTTTAATTGGCCCTAATTTTTAGTAATCTTTTGGTTTAAAAAAAAACAGTATTAAAAAAATGTCTAGGTTTTTATACTCTTGTTAACAAAAGTGAAAAAAATGTTAAACTAATAGAAATAGTTAAATGAATTTTTGATGTTATAGGCGTCAATAGCAATGAATGAGTTAATATTTTCTTAGCTGACATTAAGTCAAAATAGTGACTGTATTACTAGCTTGAAAACGCAAATCGTCACACTGTACAGATACCTTAACATCAGGTCTGGTATCAACCCAGTGCGGATACCTCATATCGGTATTCACCCATCCCAAATTATTTTTCGTGTGTTCGGAACATGGCGCCTAGGTGACGTACACTGACCAAATTAGGCCCATTTAAAACCTGTATGCATATATTGTAATAAAAATAAGTAACACTGAAAGTAAAAGATATTACTATTGAGATGCTTTCATAGACTTTTACTTTGGATTTAAAAAAAAATTAAGTAAAAAAATTTTGGAATATTTTTCTTTTCATTTTTTTTTAATAAAAAAAAAAATCAGTTTTCAATGAAGGCTAAGATTCAACAAACCCAAAAGGAGCTCATCATCGTGTCAAACAGTATGTGTCCAAAACATGATGTGTGTTGTTATATTAACAATACATGACCGCAATGTGATTCCCTTTAACCTGCAATGATTCACAGACAACATGACAGGATTCTTCAAGTATGTATTTTACATTAAAAGCCCCTCAACATCTCAGGGTAACAAATTGGCACCATCTTGTTTTCTGTATGCTTTTTTTTCTTTTCTTTTTTTTCTCCCAACATAACTGAGCTCTCTGTGTGTTTTGAGTTCATGTTATTGTGGTGTCTATGACAACCAAGCCGCAGTGTTTCATTTAGCAAACGTCTTTGTAACCTTAACTTGGCCAGGAAACATTTGTCGAAGGCTTGTGTGGAGATAATATTCGATATATTGGTGTGCAAGAATAAGGATGGGAATTGTTAGGAATAGAAGGTTTTGTGTGTTTTCATTTATTTATTTTTAGCAAAATTATTAAATATTACCTTATGAATCATGCTAATCAATTTTGTGCTTATATTTTTTCAGCGGCACTGTGTAAACTAGAGATCACAGTCATGGTGCCCAAGGACCACAAGAGTAGCCCACAGGCCTGTTCTAAAAATAGCTCACTTGTGATGTTACATTGGGATTTCCTAGGAATGTTGGAGAAGTGATCGATTGAAAATGTAATCGCTTGCAGAGATGAAAGCGTTGCATATTGATTGTATCTGTTTCCTACCCATTTTAAATCATTGTTGTAAAGTGTCGAACAGAAGATATTGAATTTGACAAAAGAAAGACTTAGCATTCCGCTGGTAAGCTGTGTGAGTTTAAAATGGATGTGTGACTGTGTCTGCTTGGATGACTCATACTAAGCCGCTCTCGCCTTTTTCTCCTTTACTGAACTTGAACCCAAACAAGTACCAGCAAGTCCTGGAGGACAGGTTTGATGGGCTACTGTTAATAGTTTTCTTTTCTGCACTCACACATCCAGCTGGTTTCAAGATTGAAGACGATAACAAAAAAAAAAAAAGAAGATGAAGAAGTTTGGCCGTGTTTTAAGGTTTAATATTCTTTTTGATTGAAATGAGGAGTACATAATGTGACTTTTTTTTTTCTTTTTAATATGACATTTCACCTTTTGTGTGAATTTAGCCTTCATGTTCTGGATGTGGACCAATAGGTGACTTTTTGTTCGTCACCTTTTAGCACTGTGGGTCATATCAAGTTCTCAGCCGCTAGAATGCTGACACCGTGATAGCATCAACAAGATGGTGCAAAGCGATGACAAGTCTGCAGAATCAGCCTGCCTGACAAGGAGAGAGGTCTCGGGTGATTGAGAAAACGTTTTTTTTTTTTTTTTGTCACGGCTTCATCATTAAGAAACGAGCTGAGGATTACCTCAGACCCCCATTTAGACCCTGACTGGATGATTTTCATGACATTTGCTAGCATAAACAAATACATTCACTTTACAGTAGTGCTTTATATGCTTTATTCACATTAGGGATAGTTTTTTATAAATTGTCATTTCTATTGATTTATTTATATTATTATATATTATACATGTATCTAAGATTGGTAATTATTTTTGATCCAGCAAATTGGGTTGACGATTGGATTTGGGCAGGCCGAAGAGCCGTATTGCTAGTTTCAGCCATTTGGCTGGTGAAGTTGAAGTAAGTTTAATGTCACATTTTCAGCTAACGTTGGTGGCAGCCTGATGGCTCGGTCGGAAACACTGCTGACTTTTGACACACAGGGATTGGGTTCAAATCCTGACCAGCGTGGATGGCCCACCCACAGTAAATGTGTGGGTTGTCTCAGGAAGACCGTCCAGTGTTAAATCCGCGCCAAGCATATCATGCGAGTGACTTTCTGTGGTGACCAATGACTCGGGTCTGTAGCTGTATATTTGTTGGATCAAAATCTTGACCTAATGTGATCGGTATAAATAGCATCACATTGGCTTGGACCCAGGATTGGGTTAGCTGTTTCACCCAGTACAGGTTACATTTAATTTGAATTTTTTTCCCCCCGCAATTTTTTAGTACTTATCAGCCTCTTGATATCTACAGACACATACAGATATAGAAATACTCTAAAGACAAGTGGCCTCTGCCGCGAGGTGGTACCCGAGCAAACTCACTTTTGGAGACGTTTACATGTAAACATGTTCAGTATGCAGGTGGAAATACGGGCCGTTGGTAAATAAATATTCATAACCTATGTATTCTGGGCGTCATTTGGTACATGATGAACTTGGACTTCACCAACATACTTGGGTGCATGACAGTCTTCACTCTCACAATTTTTCCCACACATTTTAAAGCTCCTACATATCAGTTGCAGGTCATGTTGATTTTGTGTAGCATATCTGTTTAACTGCCACACCCTTTTCAGTTCTTTGCATACACCGCTCTCCAAAAGTGAAAGGACAGTGAGGGCAAATTCTTTATTTCTGACTGAGATGAGACCAACATTTCATGAACTTGTAATTCAATATAATCATTCATGCATTTCACAACAATTTACAGAAGAACCTTGTATTGAACCTCACGTTAAAGATATAAAAAAAATCTACTCAGCAAATTGATTTGAGAAAACAACTTTGTTTTGTTGTGCTAACACATTGTTTCCATAAATATCAGTCATTTATATTTTCACTTTTTTCTATCTTATTTAGTTTTAGGACATCATACCTTTTTCTTTTTCTTTTTTTACAGTGTGGTTTTCATGTTAGTTACACTAGATGATGTCAATGTTACATCCATTCCAATACGTTTGCTCACTGTGGTGCTTCATTACAAATAATGTGCTTTTAAGTTGTGCATCATATTCGCATGTACATATATGGAAATTAAAGCTTAAATATTAATCTTGGCTGATATTTCTCTATTTTTATGTCAGCTCAAACTGTTTTCAGGACTTGGCCTCACTGTTCAATACTTGTGGTAAGTATATGCACACACAATCTTATATGCAGCGAAAGAGGGTCTACGCCCCCTGAAAAGTACACAACAAATTGACGTCCAAGCAAAAAGCGTTGTAATTTTCTACAGACACCACAAGATGGCAGCAAAGCACTTTTTCTACAAGCTTAAGCTATGACCTGATGAAATGAAGTTTCTCCCTTCAACTTAGTAAAATATTGCTAATATAAACGATTGCTTAGGTACCACATTGTTTTATCTTGGTGCCAAATCAATGATTTTACATTGAATTATGAATCAAAATACCAAATAAGTGAGTTTCTCAAAACACTGAGGCTTGGTTCTCCAAAAATGAATAGGCCAATTTGGGAAAGCCAAACCACAAACATGATAAGGAATGAAGAATGTTTTGGGAATCAAGCAATTAGACAATTAAACATCACTTTTGAGCAGTATTCGTTTTAACTGTATGCTTATTCTTGGGGTTACAGTATAATGATGTTTGTAATATAGTTTGGTTTCATTTATTTTGCCATGCGAACAGGTAAAAATATTAGGAACAACTCTTGATGTAGTGCAATTCTACACCACTTCAAATTACAATACAAGTGGAGTAGTAGAAGAAGGATGCAAAACAGGGAACAGGCTATAATTGTGCATCATGACTATAATTATAACAGTAAACATAAATGTCTTGTGCACAAATTAATACAGCAATGTGCTGTTTTGCACTAACTAAAATTACACTCAAACACCCAAAAAAAACAAAAAAAAACAAGCCATAGTACTAAGCAAATTGTGATATTGACATAAGGGATCAACATTTTCAGGGCATGCAATGTCACTGACGTCTTCTCAATGTCAGATCCAAACACACCACCAACAGGCCTAAAACGGGAGCCAACAATTTGATAACGAGTTATCAGGTGACAAAAGGAAATTAAAGTAAATGTAGTTTGAGTCTATTTTGATGGTTGTAAAATGCAGTACTAGTTTGCAGTGGTGTAGAACTACAGTGAATTACTTGGATCCACTTATGTTTTGTATACAATGTTTAGATACATAAGATTTGAGGGCAAAAATATCAGAAATATCCCTCGCTATGATGCAGTGCAAAACGCAAGCGCAACAATATTTTTTTTGTTACATTGAAAACTCTTTGACGTGGTGTAACAGTTGCATCATTATTTTAGGAGGAGTCTGGTTTGTTTGTTTGTGACAAATGTTATTTAAAAAAAAAAACATTCCAAATCCATCCAGTAGATAGGAGTATAGGCTCGCAGAAAAATATGTCCTCATGGGCTCATATTCATCCATCGATTTTCTAATTCTATTTTTCATTCAGCTCTCGATGGCTCCTGAAAACGGCCACCAGGTGTCAGTCTATACCAGTGAATGTTCAGATGGCAAGTCATTGCCCTCGCCAGGATCATCCATCAGACTATTGTTGGGAACATGCTGAATGAACACTGCAGACATTTTCTCACCGTTTATCAATATTACTGTCATTGTCATCATGTGGTAATTTTGGTTTTCACCGTTTTACACAGTTTTTATTGTCAAGTGTTTTGTACAAGCTTTGAAAGCTGTTGGTCCATCCGAGTTTTCTTTCCTTTTTTTATTATATATTTTTTTATTGATAGCAATAACAATAATTATATTGGACTATAAAAATAAAGAAACGCCAGATTTTTTTTTATCAGTTAATTTTCAGTAAATGTTTATTCATTTTAACTTTGCTTAGTTACAAGTTATTTCAATGAACATTAAAAAAAAAGGGGGGGGGTTAAAGTTTGCTCAGTAAAACACTGACTTTTTACATCATTAACTGTACCTACACCAGATCATTTTATTTAAATAAAAAAAAAACACCAGTTTATATACCACCTAGAGAGTTTTTTTTTTAAAGTATCATACAGCCTATAGGGAAGGGATGCCAATACTGTTTGTTATTTGCCTTACTCAGCTACACGTTTTCACTTAGGGGTGTGCTCACTTTTGTTACCTAGGGTGTAGCTATTAATGTCTGTATTTTGAGTTATTTTGAGGGAGCAACAATCTGACACTGTTCTATAAACTGTATTCTGACTACTTTTCATTGTGTCATTTCTTCACTGCTGTTCCATGAAGATATAATGATGTCTTTTTGAGTGTAATTAAGCATTCAATGGGAATACGATTTCCCAAATGGAAAAAAAAAACTCACATTCTTGTTGTTTGTCCTGCAAAACCTCCTACAGTGAATGTATTAAGTTGAGTTTAGCCGATCAGGGAGTGTAATATCACCATTACACATCTGCACAGAAGCACACCAAGAAGTTGAAAAGACACCTCTGATTAATGTGACACTATAAAAGAAATATATCATCGACAGCAAGGCCCACATTGCTCATGGGGTTCAGCAGTGTCGGCTCCCTTTACTTGCCATCCTTCATCCGCTCCACCCGGTCCCCTCCACCATGAAAGTCGAACAAATGTGCTGACATTGATCCTGTCTTTGCGCCCGGCCTAATTTCATCCCAGCCCGAGAGAGACGGCTATCTCCAACGATCTTGACAGACAATTGTATTTACTATTTTCTTTTCACAAGCCAATAAAGGGTGAGCAGTTATTGCATCAGATTATATGAAAAACTGTTTAATGATTCCAATTTATAACTCTAGACTGAATAATGATACGGCTAAGAGCTGACAGGCCATGATAAATGAAGCCTCATATAAAACATATTTAGTGTGAAGAATTGCTGGAGATGAATTGCACAGTGATACAAACTCATGATAAAGAATAGTAAGAGCCACTAGAAGACTTGATAATGTGCTATTCATTTTCAAGTGATTTTGCTGGTTAATAAAAGAGCACAAATTAAAAATATATTTATTGTAGAAAGATGTCTGGAAATGTTGCCTGATTTCTTTGTGTGCTGAGTCACAATTGAAGTGCTAATCCTTTTCTCTAAATTGACACCTGACTTCTTATCCTTGCAGTCAATGGAATTCATTTAATCAGTTTTCATTTTTTTTTCATCCACACATCTTCAATAACTGCCAATCTGAGCTCATTTTGGACTCACCAATGGTCAAACCCAGGGCGATTGTGATTCTGTGCTAAATGGATCTCATGCTAGATGCACAAAATTTTAACAGTTTTTTTTTTAAAAAAATATTATTAATATAAAGCTATCAGAAAGAACATTGTGCAGAATCTCTTGTAACACAATTTCTAAAGCCATTCAAGCAAGATATTGCCAACCATTGAAATTTTTATGGCCCTTTCTTCCTGTGTGCAGAATATACAGCGTGTTCTCCAACGAGTCTCCAGGATCATTTATGTTCATGTTTGGATGCAATTGCAGCCATTTCAACCCATAACATGTACGGTAACATTACCGGCACTGACTATTATTTCATATTGTTGAAAGTCGAAGACATCCTGTGCAGTTGTTATATACAGAAACGTGACTGTGAGCAAAGAATAGGCTATGTTGACATTTTATTTGAGATATCAAGAGGCAGGTTCCTCCAACGACGTGCTGTTTATTGATCTATTGCTTTTGCTCTAACTGTGTGCTTTAGATAGTCATAAATAGGAATGGCTTGGTTTCCTTTTTCTTCTTCCTCTTCTTCTTCTTCTTTGCAGGGGGCTCAATTCAAGAACAAAATTAGAAATATGGTACCTCTATGGCAACTATGTTTTGCTATAACATTTTCGAATAAAAATAAATTACTGATTAAAGACATACTAGACAATTTACAAACCAACAAGTGACCTAAACCACCTTTTTCAGCACCACTATCATCTTACAATGTTACAAAATAATGCTCAAAAAACACAATTTAACATGGCAGAGAAACAAGCATTTTGCGTATTCTGGATGAATACAATTATTACTAAAGCTAGTTGCCTTACAGTAATAGACCAGGGCTTGTTGTCACATGGATAAGTTGTCTCAATAAAATTATCTTCTCCACCAGAGGGCGCAAGTAAAAAGCGGAATACTAGTTGTTTTCAAATATATGGTCAGGGGTTGTGTCCTGTCTGATAATCATTTTGCACAACCCTAAGTAAAATATTTTAACATTATATATTTTGTAACAATCGTTGTCCATATATACTGTAATTGCTATTATCAAGTCATGTGGACTCGTTAAAGGAGAAATTCAGTGAAAAGTGAGACAACATGCCCCATTCTCCCCTATGTGCTACTCTGAAAGTGCCGAATATATTATTTGTTGGCTAGTCTATTCTTACAATGTCCACTTTTTCTTGAAATTATAATTTGGTCCGACAGTCATCGTGCGCCATCACTCATTGTGCAAATCTCAAGTTTAGCTGCGATCATCCAATAAGAGAACAGAGAACTGCTGACGTCACGCTAAGCCTTCACAAAGGCTGTTTCTTGAATCTTCTTGGTTAATTAAAAAAAACAAAAAAAACAGCTATTGTTAATAGTGTGTCAGCACCACTGATTCAGAAGGCCTTGGGCAGAGTACACTAACATGGCAGAACAGTCAAAAATAAAATACACACTACTACTGGATGCTGCGTGGGCAGCCAAGACATTCTATACAATTAAGATAATAGACTGTTGGAAATAAATGCGTACAATTTCATGTAAGTTATAAATGTAGGTCTGACAAAGTTCAAGCCAGCAGAGATGACCTTGCTGAACCTTGACTGCGCACCACTGCTACAAACATATTTGAAAAATGTATGACCAATGTATAAGGTACAACATATATAATATACAATGTACATTATACTTATAAACTCACATACAATGTATAACGCAAAAGTATGTATGAAAGTACGCATAGTCATGGAAGCATAAAAAAGAATAAAATGACTTTTGCCCAGTGCTGTATATGCACTTTAATTAGTGTTTTTTCATCACAAATTTGTACTTGAAGTCATTGAAAAATAATGGCTGTTTTGATCCTCAGGTGTCTTAAGACAGACGCACTCTCAGGGTGATGTGCCTGCAGTGCAAGGGCAACACCCTCAATCACCCCTGCATCCATCACAGTTTTCACATCGAAATTAGAATGATGAAAGTGCATCACTGATGAGGAAATGGAAATGAGAGACAATATGGCCTTCACTTAATGGTCAGGAGTGCATGGGGAGGGAGGTGAATTATCCGAGGGTCTCGATGATGCGATGTTTTTGCTTTAAAGTACGTATAGAAGGGTCAGAAGATGGTGAGATGAAGCCCATCAGAAAAAGTAACCCCAATGTTCTGTTCAGGAGAGCTGCATCAAAAAGGGCTTCATCAGCCTGTTGTTCTACAAGAGCACGTCCTTTAACACAGATCGACATAGCCCTACACTATTATAAAGGCATATTGCTGAAAGGACCATGTTAATGCACCATTGCCATTCATATCTGCTTCATTGGTATGGGCGAATATTTTTTTTCTTTACAAAGGTTTCTATGCTTCTTTTTTTTTGTGTAGTAAAGATAAAGCTTGACTCAAAAGGTAAACATCCTTTTGACTTTGCATGAAATCCATTCAGTGCAATAAATACTCAACGGCAGCGTTAGTGCAATAAAAATTTCAAACTGTATGTCGAGTCCTGATTTTGATAATGATTTATTATGTCACATGAGGTTAGGACCCAAATGCAGACATGGTAGTTTCGAAACAGTCTTTATATACAGAAACACAAACACAACAGAGAGCAGGGATGCATGCAGACGGCCTCGAAGACGACACTTGACGGTGAAACCTTGACTAATACATTTTGAGCCGGTTGGAGGTACACGTACTGACAAAAGTGTCATTCAGTAACTCTCACTTGGGCGATGCACAATTATATGTAGCAGAAAGAAGGCCTTCATGATAAAATAAAAGTGACTAGACGAACTAAGGCTGACTAATATAGGCACATAGCAACTGCATGTAAACTGACCACATTATCAAATTATTATCTTAAGGGACATAGTAACTGCATAAGAATAGATAAACTGAAAGTGGCTAATACATCATCATCATCATCATACATTATCATCATAAGGGACATAGTAACTGCATAAGACTAGACAAAATAAAGACCGCTAATACATCATAATAATCATCACACTTTATCATCATAAGGGACATAATCATCACACATTATCATCATAAGGGACATAGTAACTGCATAACACTAGACAAACTAAAGGTGGCTAACAGATCATATTATTTATCACACATTATCATCATAAGGGACATAGTAACTGCATAAGACTAGATAAATTGACAAAGAGAACAAAGGCTCATCAGCCAGGGCAATACGCTAAACATGGAATGACTAGTAAGTAATTAACTAAGCGGTTTGTGCGAAACATACTCACGACTAGACGTCATTGTCCCACACGGAACCGACAAGGGACTCGTTAACAAAAATGGCAAACAATGCCAATGAATTAAAACAATGGGAGCCGGTTCTCAACAAAAAACGGTTTTCCATTCTCATCCTTATCTACAATGAACCCCAGGAATTGCACTGACTCAGAATGGAACTCGCATTTCTCGGCCTTCACATAAAGTTGGTTCTCCAGCAAGCGTTGTAACACCATTCTGACATGGTGACGGTGTTCATTGAGATCTTTGGAAAAGACTAAGATATCATCAAGGTAGACAAAACAAAACTGATTGAGCATGTCTGTCAACACATCATTTATTAGCCGTTGAAAAACATCTGGGGCATTAGCGAGTCCGAAGGGCATGACCAGATGTTCGAAGTGACCTAACGGAGTTTTAAATGTTGTCTTCCACTCTTTGATCTTCATCAAATGGTATGCACTCCGGAGATCTAATTTGGTGAACACTGTTGCTGTCTGTGAGGGAGAGCAAATGCTGAATCCAATAGCGGTAGTGGATATTTATCTTTGACCGTAATGTTGTTAAGGCACCGGTAATCTACACATGGACATACAATTTTGTCCTCATCAATGAAGAAGAACCCGGCACCAACCGGCGAAGACAAAGAGCGGATCAGACCGGCAGCTAGTGACTTAGTTATGTACTCGTGTAACGCTTCCTGCTCGGGTCGGGACACCTGGTACAGTTTGGAATTTGGTAATGGGGCATTCGGGACAAGGTTTATCACACTGTCATATGTACAATGTGGAGGCAAGGATTCGGGCTCGGTCTTTGCTGAATACCTTTTTCATGATACTCTGAAGACTAGGTTTGTCTAATGGTTGACAGACGTCCTCAGCAGACTTCAGGCAGTGGGAATGGCAGAAAACACTCCAATTCTCTATGGCAGGGATGTCACACTTAATGTCAGGAGTATGTATCTTTATCCATGGAAGGCCTAAAACGACAGGGGCAGATTGCGATGGCATGATCAAGTTGTCTTACTATAGTTGCCGGAAAGTTTTAGATTAAGGGGAGCTGCAATGCGTGTTACTTCAGCTAGAAGGCGTCCGTCGAGATCTAACACCTGTCTAGGTTTTCGAAGTCGGAGGGTAGTGGATCAATAAAACAGTCATCGGACCCAGAATCGATTGGGGCATTTACCCTACTGACCTGCCCAACTCCATACTTCCCCAGCCAGTTCAAGTCATTTTGCATTAGTGTCCGTAACCAGATCGAAAAGTTCTGTATCGTCCTCATAGGCCTCACACTGGTGGTCGATGCTTGAACAGACTGACTGCTTCTTCACCAGTCGTTGCACTCTGAAAACCGAAGCAGGACCAGCTCGACGCGGAGGTCTGATCGAGCATGAAGATACTTGGTAACCTAGTTCACCAGAGTAGAAGCAGGCCCCGGTCTGGATGTGTCGAAGTTGCTCGGCCTGGCTGAGACGTCCTCCGCCGATCTGCATGGGCTCCTCTCCGGTAACTTGGGTCTCTCCTCACTGGCTCTATGACAGATGTTGCAATCCCGGGACCACCTCCAGGATCCGTTGGGACTGTCCCGGTGGTACGCGAGGGGTACCTGGGACGTTGTATGGCGAGAGCGACGAGTCCTTCTAAATCAGTTGTTTCATCCCTGACAGCTAGCTCGTCGTTTGTTTTTTTTTTTTCTTCCTGGAGAGCTCAGTATTGTTCATTCTGTAATTTTACCGATTTGACATGTCATCATCATTGCGCTCTTTTTTTTTTTTTTGTATGTGGGTGAATATGTGTGTGTGTGTGCGTGCGTGTGAGTGTGTGTGTATTCATTAGTTCACCTAAAACCTATTAAAAAATCCGTCAGGAGACCCGAGGAAGGACCAAAGAAAAGAAAGGAAAACTCGTCCTTTACTAACGGGTCCAGGCCCCGGCAGAAAATGCTACACAAAGCAGTGTCATCAAAACCGCTTTTGGCTGCCAGTATGCGGAATTCAATGGAGTAGTCCGCAACAGAACGGTCTCATGGGGCATAATCCATCAGTCTACTTCCAGCCTCCTTGCCCTTGAGAGGACGATCAAAGAATTGCGCAATACTGGTTTGGCATTGCTTACCGCCATAGCCCAAAGTTGCTGCTTTACCCGTAAGTAAACTCATCACTTTGGTATTATCTTGAGAATAGGTAAGGGGTTGTTGGTCAAAAATTAAAACAGTATGATAATGGCAGCCACAAAAAAGGCGGTAACTAGGAGATGGCTGCAATCTGAACCTCCAATACAGTCCGATTGGATAAGTATTATGAACACAATTGAAAGTAATCACCTTCTCTTTAAACCCCCCAAAAAATGGAAACATTTCTTCTCGTTTTGGGAAAAATGGATTGTGTTTATAAATCTGAAAAGTGACTCTTGAATCATTGCGGTATAAAAGACCTGTAATTACTGTATTTTATTTTTCTACAAGGTGAAATTGATGACCAAATGTATGTTTGTTGTTGAAAAAGTTACAAAAAGAAAGTTTCAAATGCAGCACATAAAAATAAATTGAAGAGCAGTGTTGAATGAATTCACCGTACAAGCCGGGGCTCCCCATAGCGAGACGAATGTGGGAGACTCGGTTCATGAGGTGAGCCCCCCCGATGAGTCCCTGGACGAAACATGCGCGGGTAAATCATCCAACTGGGTTGCCAATTAATTTAGCGCCTCCCTAAGCTCAGTCAAGGACCGCTCATGACGTCCAACCAACTGTCCCTGGGAGGCCAGGGATTGGCACAGCTCATTTGAGTCTGCGGGATCCATATGGTAGGACGATTCTGTTATGTTCGGGAGTTGGATCCCAAAAACGCAGACACAAATAATCGTTTTGACATTTATTTGTAAAACAAAGCTTCAACTGAAGGTGATGCAATCTTCTAGGCTAACAGTTACTATAACAGTTAAAAACATACAAATACAATGTTAAGAACAACATAAGATAAAATAAGAAAATAAGAAAAGACGATGCAGCTATGGCCAGGGTGAGTAGGCTTGTCTAAACAGATGCATTTTGAGAATGAAATGTGTTAGTAACTGCATAAGACAAGCCAAAGAGTGGTTAGTTAATACATCATATTCACAATCATACATTATCATCATAATGGACATATTAACTGCATGAGGCTAGACAAACTAAAATCAGCTAATAAATCATATTAATCATCACCCATTCTCATCATAAGGGGCATAGTAACTGCATAAGACTAGATAAACTTCACAGTTTCAAATAAATCCTCACACATTATCATCATAAGGGACATAGTAACTGCATAAGCAACTGACAAAATCAAAAATCATAACACCATAATGGAAGATGACATCTGCTTTTCCTGCAAGTTTTTCAAGTGAAGCAACATTCAAAACGATTCTTGGTATTACGTGTACGATTGTGACTGTGGTTTAACAAACTCAATTACAAGTATTGCGCATTGAGTATTAAGGAAGCTTCCGCAAGTGAGTTACTGGGAGATGTGGTAAGAGAGTAGTGCGGATGACATGAGAGGCTTGTAAAAAGACATCTCGACAGATCCTCGAGATGTAGCTCATCCGTGATTGCCTGATAGTTCCGGACACAGAGAGGGCTGAGCTTCGACCTCCCGTACACAGCCTAGCAACGCACTATGACCTCATCGTTCTGCCACCCACCTATGGTGGGAAATGAATGAACAAAAACAATGTGGCATTTTTCTACAACACCTTAAAGTATAACCTCAGAACATCATTTCCATCCTTCTTTGGAAGAACAAGATGTTTTGTTCATATTAAATGGTTATTATTTTGAAGGCCGTTTTTGTTATTTGTTTTCACAAGCGGCATTTACTAAACAAGTTTTTCTAGAAGATGAGTGGCACAAGTTCAACTACTATGAAGTCCTATAAAACAATGCATAAACTGACCTGGTGAAGCTGAACACATCTTTTAAAGGCAGTTTTTTTTTCAATTCTGACCACGTGAATGAGGGCATAAAACACACACCAACAATGCACATTGTATTTCTCTTGTTGTTATTTAGCCGTGTTAAACCCTCCACAGTTAGGCCTCCCACCCAGAACCTCAGTTCTCTTACAAGACCTCAGGCGACGGTGAACAAGGGGCATCTGAATGGCCCTAGACTGGCCTTTGTGTGGCCTTACTGCAGTGTCTCTTTATTTACACAGTCTTTAATGCTGTATGTTTTCTTTCCCTTAATTACGTTGGCCTTTGGTGGCCCCTGGTCAATCAATACCATCTCTCCAATGACATCAGCACCTCTATTCAGCCTGTTTGGCCTTGCCAGGTGATGGTGCTGCTTCGTGGGAGAAACTAACAGCTTTCTTTTTACTCCCGTCATTGAGCTCACCAGGTACCACGTACTGCCGGAACAACAGGGTGTTAATTATTGATAGATAACAGAGCAGGCATGCATGTAATATGAATCAGAACTCTCTCTGCCAAGAAAATAATCACATTTGGTCTATCTGTATCTTCATTCTTCCACAAAAATAATATGTTCAGTGTTCTCTTGTTTATTATGGGGGTTACATTTCAAAAAATATCCTCAATAGGTGAAATCTGCAAAGGGGTGGTTCTATTAAGGTTCTAAAGTTTTTTTGTTTCATCTAAAACTGGCTTACCATAACCAGAATCCTGCGTTGCATTGTAGCTAAAGGTACATACAACCCTGGTGGATTAATGCACCTTGTAAATCCTTGTGGAAACCAAAACCATGTAACCATGACTTTGACTTCCTCGTCTTCTTGTTCTTCTAAAGCAGAAAAAGAAGAGGCAACTTCGGCCAGAAGTACAGCATTAGAAAACCGTAGTCATGGCAACTTAGTATTGGTTTCCACAAAAATTTATAAAATGCATTAATCTACCACAATTGTATGTACCTTTGGCTACAATGCAATGCTGGATTGTGGTTATGGTAAGCCAGTTTTGGATAAGAAAAACTTAAGCAGACACTCCGTCCACTTGTGCTGTCGGAGGCGGAGCACGTAAGTACTTTCCTTACTGCCTGCATTGGGTTCCGTTTTTTTGCAGCACTCTGAATAAGTAAATGGCACGTTTAAACAATGTTTTGAGTTTTCGAATGGCCTGAGTGAAGCGGCGCCCTTGAAGCCTATTTCCCGAATCCACCCAGGATGATGGAACGGGAGGCGGGGGTGCCGAGCTGTCTTAATTTTCATGGTTTCGGTTTTTGTAAAACAAATTTCCCAGAAATGGTCCAACTTGGAAGAAAAAAAAATAGCAAGAAGATTACTGGACCAGACGCCTTGTTTTCACCGTGACAGTCCCATGTTTTAGCCTTGTATCACACATCTTGGAGGATTTCTCCAACCCCATTGTTTTGTCCCGATATTAGGCAAGTTCCATCCCGGCGTCCCGTATTTTGCCATGTCACACAGTTGTCATAGTGATTCATACAATAATCCTATTAAAAGGGAGTTCAACTGCTAAATTCCTTTCTATTTACTTCTAATCGGTAGAAGGTGTGTTTTCATTATACTGAAACTAGCACTACTTCCTGTTTCTGTGTCTAAGAATCATGGGAAATGTAGTCCTACTGCTGCGGTCGCAGGTGATGAGAGCCACTGCAAGCTGATCTTGACAAAGATTGACTTGCGATTATATTTGGAATTTATAATTAGCGTCTCAGTTTTTAATTTTGAAAATCTGGACACCCTAATGTAGATGAAATTATGGTCACAAATGAAAACCCGTGATAGAGTGAAGTTGCAATAACTGAAACGCGAAGTAGCGAGTGAACACTGTATACTTGTAACAATTGTTGGACAGTGTTTTACATGGAAGAAAATGAGTGCTGGTACTCCCCTATAGCCTAGCAAAGAACAAACTTCATTGTTTGCATCAACCATTCAGAGAATTATCTCAGTATCGTGAATCGTGACTTGCAAAAGTTTACATTTCACAGCGATTGGTTTTCTTGTCTGCTTTGCTTTCATTTCATTGTTGATGTTTTTAGATAACTGGTTCTGATGATTGAGACCAAACTTTGAGTAGCACTCGGAAAAATACCTTATGAGAGAATATTTATATTCACATTTCTTACTGATGAAATCTGCATTTGGAGCTTCTCCCACACTTATTTCATACTTATTGATACAACCATACGTTATACACGGTGGTATTCTCGCTGTAGAGGAAGAAAATAAGGTGAAAAATATGCAGCGGAAAAGTCAATATGTTCAACTTACTGTTGGTGTGGCAACGCAACATGGCCGCCGCCGGCTTCATTTTCTTGCTACAGCATGAGCAGCCCAGGTTATTTTTTACGTCCGTGCTGTATCAGCCTGCGAAATCCACCCAAAAGTCCACGGTCTTTTTTGAACCTTTGAGCCAGGACAGCATGGTAGCATTTTTGTTAAATTTTCTGAACTCAAAAACTATGCTTGTTCGCACGCGTCGCGTTCAGGTCGGCTAGCATCACAGTGGGCGACTTGAATGACGTATCCGCGCTTCTCTCGCAAAGCACAGATCTATAGGAAAACTAATTGTGCGCCTGGTGATGTGATGAGTGCAGGACTTCCATTCTATATGCAAGTTCGTGGATGAGCGGCGCTTGCCGGAACAGTTTTTGGGGAGCAAAACATGCATTGTCAAGCGTACCGCAACGCTGACAGTACGTTGAGAAGTACCTGAACTCTCAAGGGAGATTTTTAGAAATGCCGGAGCTCCGTACCGGTGCGTTCCGGCCCACTTAAAACACTGAGTTGTTGGTGTTTTGAACATGATCAAAGTCCACAAAGGCTCAGTTGGAGAGTTAAGTGTGAAAAAAACTTTGAGAGGTTGTGAGTCAGGCCCTTTCATCAAGCATCAGGTGTCCTTGATGATTGGGCAAAATGCTACCTTATGTACCATGTCATTAAACGTATCTAGCTAGCTAGCTATCATCCATCTATTTATCAAATGTTTTCAGAAGGTGTGCCTTCCTCTACTCTCACTCGGCAGTGGAAATGATGGCAAAGTCTGTTTGATGCGGCAATCAGTCTCATCAAAACAATTTTGCTGACCTTCGACACAGGAGATGAGCACGGGAGAGAGCGAGTTGACATGCGTCCACCGCTAGCGTGCACGTGAGAGCGCAAGCACATTCATCATAAGAGCTGCCTCTCTTGTGTCCAATTCAGCGATGATTCTCTAGTGCGCCACCATGGCAATGTTTAGTCAGAGCAGGACATAATTATCTTTTTGTGTACTTTAATAAGGAGACATCCGAGTGTTTAGATGACAAGGGCACACACACTACAAAACTCCCGTGCTGTGATATTATCCCCTCCATTCAATGTAATTAAAACATAAATAATGAAACGCCGCTAACTAAAAGTAACTGATATGCAAATTTGAGGATCCAGTGAGTTGAAGAACACTTTTTTTTCCAACACCAAATGGGGACCATTTAAAGTTGACCTTTGGAAATGTTATTTTGAATGCAATGTGTTTAATTTGAAGAGGTGCTTATCTCAAAGTCAACATCTTACTTCTGTTTTCCTGACGCACACTCAGTCACCATATATTAGGCAGTAGCCTGGCAACCACAAGAGTCGGGCTGTAGCAAATGGATATGTTTGCAATACGCCAGGCCTGGCACGCTCCTTACTGCTGACCCCGCCTGCCATTTTGTTTCGGTCCTGTGAAGGTGTCACTGATAAACGTTACCTTGTCTCAGCAGGTGTGCCTGGATGGAGGGCCCCGCCGTACGGAGGAGGTCACCAACCCCATAGTGTTTCCCCCTTTTATTTGAATAATGGCCCATTAGGATGGCTGGATGTCCGACGTTAAAGTAGCCGTATGTGTCTCTTAGATAAAAGACATAATTAGCTGAAAGAGGGAGGATGTGTTTGTACACCCTTTTCCTCAGAATTGGTACATACTTTCACCATTAGGTGGCGACAGAGAGCAGTTCAGGAAGGGACAGCCATGGCACTGACAAACATTTACTGTAGTACACTACACATATTTGGAAAATTACATTTTATGATCTATTCTATTGTCCGGCACAGTCATATAGAATGAGCAGGTCTCCAAAAATAATTGTGTTTTTATGTTGCAATTACAATTTTAAAGCAATCCCCTCTTTCTTACCTTGAGCATTTTGTTGAATAATAACACCAAGCATGAAATGTGGAAACCTTCAGCTTGCTCTGGTGTTCTTTTCTGACAGCATTGTGTCTGCTTTTGGCCCACATAGTTGTAGTGTAAGAGTGACTTTCCATACAATTAATTGAAATGTGGATAGGACATTTGGAGTGTCATTTATCAAATCCAAAATGGGTGCCAATTAAAGATGAGTTCTTTATCATTTATTTGCCCTTGAGGGTTTTATGCCTGCACTGCTATCACCTTATAAAAGCTTCCTTTTAACGCAAAGAATAGAAACCCATTTTCATGACCTCCCCTAATGTATTTTCATCCATCTTCACTGCCTGGAAAAAAGTTTTCACCTCAGCACAAAACATGTTAATTGCTAACGCGGGCTGAGTATAAAGAAAATATCTCCACGTTGATTATCTAAATATGTCGGCAACCCATCTGCAGGAAGCCATTGAAATTACTAAATTGTGTATTCTCCTTTTCGTCTTTCAATTTGAATGCATTCTTAATCAAAAGGCTTCAGAAATGTGCAGATGGGTAATCCTTGTGTCTGCAAGGAGCAGCCTGGTTCAAGGTGAATGTTTCACACCCCTAAGCCCTCGTGTTTTGCTCCATTGTCTGGTTTTGGTTCATATCCTCATGGGTTGCTCACCACACCCAAATGGGGACTTTTATGGAACACGCACACACATTAAGCAGCGACTCAAACACATATATTGATAGAGAATTGTGGCCTTTAGTCTGATTTTGTAAAAGCGAATAACATGTTTCCAAAAACAAGGCAATCTGTCAACAATGATGTTAAAGGTTAAACTTCAGGCAAGGCATTTAGAGGCCTGAACTTTTTAGGGTTTGAGGTACAAAACACACACAAACTTTGTGGTCAGTAACAAATTCATCCATTTGTTGTTATATCAGTTGAACATCTAATTTATAGTCCCAGGCCTGATTGCTTGCGTGATATATTATTATTATTATTATTATTATTATTATTATTATTATTATTATTGTTATTATTATTATTATTATTATTATTATTATTATTATTATTATTATTATTATTATTATTATTATTATGTGTCGTATATTATACTAGATTTTATATTTTTATATATATATATATAATTACTATATTGATATATATTTAATAATAATAATAATATATTTGATATATATAAATATATAATAATAATAATAATAATAGCACATAAAAAGACAGAAAAAAATAAAGTACAAAAGTTGAAGGCCTTGAGCATGCATGTTTTTGTAGGAAATCGCTTTATAAATAAATTTAAAAAATCATACCTGCAATATAGAAAACATCTGACCGCTATAAAAATGAATATAAATGAATATAAATGATCGCCTATGTACAATATATAAACGGCAGTATATTTATATACTTGGGATTGGTGTTGCTTTGAAGAGTTTAGTTGTTAAGCTTGTGTATGATTTTAAGGTTTTTAATGCAGCAAGTATTTTTCTGTCATTTATATCTACATATATATATATATATATATATATATCGAGAGAGAGAGAATAGATAGAAACGTCCTTGAGATATCCCTGTTCTAATTCAACTCATCTGTCCATGCAATGCTATTCAAATGCATCATATTCTTTCCTGTCATACTTTACTTTGGACCTATGCCGAAGGTTAAAGTCGATATCTTAGCGAAGCTTTCAAAGCTTTACCTGAAGATGCTCTGTGAAGAGAAGACAAGGACAAGCTCTGCCCATCTTGCAATAACCCGTCCTTGACTCATGCTACAATTTATTGTTTTAAAACATCTTGGGAGACTAAAGCAAGCTAACTGTTGCACCCTGTATTTCTGAAGTTCTCTTTTCATAGAATGGCTGTGAAATCAATTCAACCCAGCACGTTGACATCTGCCGGCTACCTTGAGAGACCGCCACTGCGCCTCCATTGTAGACGTGCATCTCGTCACTTCCATCTCTTATTTACCCACATGATTTGCTTCTCCACCTGTTTTAAAAACCTCTCCAATTGAGATTGTTGAGGAGGTCGTAGCTGTGATTTGATACTGCTACTCTACTTTCACCTTGGGAGATGGCTATTGTCCACTGTGTTGAAGCTGACCCTGCGAGCTGACCTTCTTGATTGATTTGAATGCCCTTTCCATAGCTATTAAGCAAGAACGTTGCCTCGCCGCTGCATGGATCGTCCCTGCCGCACAGTTAATTTGCAGCTTTTATGTGAGAAATATGTGCCCACTTCCCTTCTTTCTTTTACAATATGACTTCAACTTCATATACACTAAGTACTACTAGCATTGCCTCAGTCAAGAGAAACTTCTGCATGTATTAATGACGCACCTTTTTCAGGATGTTTGGACTTTAAACATCTCATCTTAATGTAAGGCAATTGTTTTGTAGAGCCATAGAATACCAATGAAATAAAGTCAAAACGCAAACAGGAAGTGAACATGTCAGTTATGAAGTTATAGCAATAACTGCTTCCACTCTTCTGTGAATTTTCTGTTCAGTCCTCCAGAAGAACATTTTTCAGGTCAGAGGTCACTAAGAGAGTGCCTGGCTGACAGTTCCGATAGTAGTCAATCCAAACGCTCTTTCAATGGTGTTGAGGTCAGAGCTCTTAAGTGCACCTTCACTAAAACCATCCAACATGGATAGGAGTAACCAATATAACCGATATGTGTTGATGTGCTGTGAGAATTGTCTGAGAAAATTGAAGAACTGTGTCAACTGTGTGACTGTAAAGCGCTGTGTCTCATGTTATGAATGAGTGAAAGCAAACTACATTTCCGTCAAATCACAACTGAAAATAAATTGAATTCTACAAGTGAATCATTTTCGCCTTTGTGATATGATGAAGGGATGCTTTTATGGACTGTACGCTCGGGTCACCAAGTGATCATTTCGTCAACGAAAAATTGTCATCATATTTTTTGCTACAAATTTTTTTGCAGATGAAAATGAAACAAAAACTAAAATAGAAACCATTCTTTAAGATGATGACAATGACTAAAATTGACTGACAATTTCGGCAATGACAACACAGTAACGAAAATTCACAAAATCCAATCAGAAACGCAGGTGGGAGAAAATAATTACTCAGAAACTGTTCACCGCACTTTATTTAATGTTCAAACATTTTTCCATTCATTGTGCAACTGTAAGATTGAAGACAAGAAATTATGCACTTTTTTTTGTTATTTTGGTGAAAACTAATTTGAAGATGGCATATTATTGTCAGTTCAACATGTTTCATTGAAACAAAGTTTAAAAAAGACACTGTTGTATTAAATATGTCTTGCGTGTTAAACTACAGTTACAAATAGGTGTGTTATAATTTTGTGTATAAAAGTTGAAATGTATGCTGAAGGAAAACAACTAAATTGCTCTTTATTTTGTCGACTAAAATTGGATTAAAACAAAAATAAAATCAGATAACTAAATTATGACTTCAACTTTAATTAATTTTAGTCAAAAAGCTATAACTAAAACTAAATCAATTTTTTTCTTATCAAAATTAACACTGGTCCAAAACATGAAAAAAAAAAACCACAATCTAAAAGTTAGAGCATGTCATACTTTCCAATTTTGGCTTATGAAAAATAGGGAGATTTTATTCATCAGCGTATCGGTCCAAGGTTTCTTTGGCTGGGGTGGCGACTGACTGAAATCCGTGCACAGCAACCAGCCTGAAAATGCATGAAGCGGTATATTGCTGCGTGCTGCAGTCCAATCCCCTCCAGCCTCCAACTGCTTTCCCGGTAGAATCTTGGCTGAATACTCAAGGCTTGTTGACTATCACGGCCTCCAGCGAGAGTCCCATAACCGGCCACTTATCATGCGAGCAGGCCACTGTTGCCAGGTACTGCCTCAAATATTCTGCACAATATAAAGTGTGAGACCCGCATGAGACTGCCTGATCAGGAACTACGCAGGAGATTGGGTTGAAATTCGAAAAAGAAAAGTTGGCAAGTATGCAGAATGTTGTGCAAAACATTGGTTCAATACAGTACTGAGTCAAGAAACCCTTGTTGGCATGCACAGCAAGAAGTCTTTTCTGGGAGTTGATCACCAGGTTTACGAAAAACTCTGCAGTTATTTTGGGGCGCTCGCCTTTACCGAACGTTTCTTGACTGCCACTTGGGAACTTCAAGCATCAAATGCCTCCACAGGTTTTCTTCTAGGTTGACGTGTAGATACTAACTCGACCACTCTGTGACCTTATTATGCATTTTTCTTGAGTCACTCTTTGCCTGGTCCAGAAACCCTGCCACAGATTGGCTTTAGCCGCATGTGCTTCTACTCAGCTGGCAAGTGAATGAGCTCGTCTCTAACTAGTGGCTACATCCGAGCTGTTTTAGCATTTTTACTCTCTAGACCTGGATTCCAAATCACGGCGTATACGTTAATTTGAAGTCACATCCACAACCCATCGGTTCTTGCTGAGCAAAGGAGGTTTTGAGTTCAAATGTTTCAGTCCGTGGCTCCTCTCATCGGTACTTCAATGTGAGCAGGTAATGTAATAACACCCAAAATCCACCTACATGCTTGACTGTGAATTCTGGCTGAGTTTTCAGTGATGAGATACTTACTACACTCAACATTTGTTGACCAACTTAAAAACATCCCTTCAATTGGTAACACACGACTGAATTAAGTTAATCAAAGTGAATATATTAGGTTAATGAACATGAAACCTAATTTATTCATTTTGGATTAATATTAAATTGAATATGTTCACTTTGGATTAATTCAATACAATCATGTTTTAGCAATTAAAGAAATTTCATTAAGTTGGTCAACAATTCCCTTTTTAGAGTTCATTCAGAATCAGATTACTTTATTGATCCCGAAAAGGGTCTTTCCTCCAGTCACAACCAGTCCAAGAAACATGAAAGCCTGACGGGTCCCCTTTCAGTACCCCAAGTTTCTTAGACGAAAGATGTACTTTTTTTTTTTTTTACAACTGATATTCAGTCCATTACCAAAATGATTTTTTTTTAATGTGAAAATTGGAGACTGTTTTTACATCTTTTGCAGATATTTTCATTTTGACAGTAGTCTGCACTCTAACGAATGTCTCTCTAGTTCATTAATGAATGAACAGCTGTGCCTCAACATTTGTGTCCATATACAGTAATATAGACTCGATTCCAAATCAAAGATGTCGCCTTCAGGTCATTCATTTGCCTTAAGCCTTCATACCTTGCACTGAAAACGAGTTATTTGAGTTAAAAGATGTTTATGTCAAGTACAAAACACCCATAAATATAATCATTTGATGGCAATTGCTGACATTTCCTGAGTGCCCGCTGAACTTATTCCCTTTTCGAGTTCACACCGCTTTCAAACAGCTCATTCCATCCTTTTCTATTTCACCTCTCGAGCTCGTAGCGTCGGTTCAAAAAATGTTAAGACCTACATACTCCAGAGCTCCTCGCATTCACAATGTGCATGTTGCCATGTAAGACATGCAAATACTTATCTGATGTGAAGCATTTCTTGGACAACAGCTCATCTCCTCTACTTTGGCCAGGCTGCTCTTGAACGGCTAAAAACAGCCATTCATTCGCACCTTAACAGTGAGGGCGCCGCCATCTCACGCTAAACCTCTCTAAGTGCACACATTTGGGGGGGAAAAATTGCCAAAGCTTTCAAACGGATCGCAGAGGCTATCATCGCGTGTGAGTCTCCAGCATACAAGTGAGCCCTCGGGTTTAATTAAACTTTTTAAAAAAGTGTATCATCCATGAAAACCGCACCCGTTTCCTTGAGAAGCTCTCCCACTTTCCTCTCGAGTGGTCGATACATTAAAACTTGAACTGATTGATTTCAGAAAGCCGTGCCAGCGTGTCCTTGCGCAGCCATTAACAACATTTGAAGTATGGTCATCATCGAGCTTAAGGCCGGGGATTGATAATAGCTTGACCGACAGGGCCTATCTTACCCATCCCTTTTCAGGAGGTCTTGTATTTAGCACCCGGAGCACTTGTGGCGAATCTCAAACAAAACAAGGGTATTCTCAGAATGGCTGAGTGGAAAGCTTCTTTCTCATTGGTGTGAACCCCATGAATACATTCCAACTCTAACTAACTACTCGCCTTAATGTGGAATTTCAAACGAAGTATGAGGCCAATTTATTTATTTGTATTCTTGGGGTCTTAGTGGCACCCTTGAACACAGCGATGGCAGGGAGGATAATCTCACTCTTTCATCAACAAAGTAGCACTGCACAAAACCGCATCAGCCATGTATTCACTATTGATTGATGGTCACTCCTGCAACACCAGGCAACGCTGTTATTATCATGCACGAATTCCAGGCTCCCCACAATAAAATCATTGTCTTGATTTAGCTTCTACACCCCCAAAGGTGTCATAATAGCTGGCCTGGTGTTTGCCTTGTATTGCTTTCTTCCTCCACAATTAGCCGTCTGCTTGTCAGCTTCTGTATGTCTGATGCAGGGGACGCTGCTGTAAAATAGATAGATAGATAGATAGATAGATAGATAGATAGATAGATAGATAGATAGATATATAGATAGATAGATAGATAGATAGATAGATAGATAGATAGATAGATAGATAGATAGATAGATAGATAGATAGATAGATAGATAGATAGATAGATACTCAACAAAAATATAAATATAAAAATATATATATTTGCTCACATTTTTTATGAGACTATATGAGAGCCATATCAAGATGCTGATTCGACACCATGATTAGTGCACAGGTGTGCCTTAGACTGCCTACAATAAAAGGCCACTCTGAAAGGTGGTCTGGGGACTCAGAAAACCAGTCAGTACTGA
This sequence comes from Vanacampus margaritifer, assembly GCF_051991255.1. Taxonomy (NCBI): domain Eukaryota; kingdom Metazoa; phylum Chordata; class Actinopteri; order Syngnathiformes; family Syngnathidae; genus Vanacampus; species Vanacampus margaritifer. Next base: position 53,583,953 of record NC_135432.1, on the reverse strand, counting down.
CTTGCCCATTTTTTCTGAGTCCCGACACTCCCACCCCCATTAAAACAAAACTGCACCTTTCAGAATGGCCTTTTATTGTGGGCAGTCTAAGGCACACCTGTGCACTAACCATGGTGTCTAATCAGCATCTTGATATGGCGCACCTGTGAGGTGGGATGGATTATCCCGGCAAAGGAGAAGTGCTCACAAACACAGATTTAGACTGGTATGTGTGTGGAAAATATTTGAAAGAAATGGTGACATTGTGTATGTGGAAGAAATTTTAGATCTTTGAGTTCATCTAATAAAAAATGGGAGCAAAAAAAAAAGTGTTGCATTTATAATTAGTTATATATAAAGTAGATTAGTACAGTTAATGTGAATGCACAAGTGTGCACACCCTCTCATAAATTGGAATCTGGCTGCGTTCAGAAGGAACCAATCACATTTTAAAACTTATTTTAAATGGAAGTGAGCACACACCTGATGTCATTTAAATTGTCTTTATGGACCCCAAATAAATTGCAGCTGTTTTAGTGGGTTTTTCACGACATTTTTGCAGTCAGTCTGCTTTTTCCACTGCTTCAAAGGGATCTCATGGAAAATAAAAAAAAATTGGTGCTGTTTTTACTTTAGTTTATTTTTTTTAACACACATTGGTATTTGGAATTGTTCGTAGTTTCCTCCGCGCTGACTAAGGCCCAGGTTTCAGCTAGAAAAAAATACAAATAAATATTTTTAAAAAACAACAACTTTGGGCTTCTGGTAAAAAGCAATAAATAAATGTCAGGAAAGGCCTATTAGAACAACTGAGCTTCATTGCTTGTTAAGAGATACTTTAATTATCAGGGACAGCCATCTTAAACAAAGTAGGGGGAATTTTTTTCTGTCAGCACTACTAGGGGGGCCACGTGTATGACAAAAATACCATTTTAAATAAAGACAAAATGTGTGCCTTGTGTCTTTTTTTAATGGATCAATATACAGTACAGTATGTTAATATATTTAATGACCATATACAATTGTAACACAGTGAACATAGCCATCCTTTTTGGAGTATACAAATTTAGCAACTCCTCATGCACTTCAAAGCAATTGTCAATGGTTCTTGTGGAAAAACAATCACTGTTTTTTGAGTACTTTTGAGATTTGTGTCATAGGTTGAAATCTTTTTTTTATGGCTGAGTCACTAAGCCAACGAGGCAGAAAGATTTGTTTAAAATCAGTGAACCATTTTCTTGACCTAATTTCCAGAAGCCGGGACCCGAGTTTCTCTGGTGGAGCGGTAGAATCTTTGGGTTGATGTTGTTCTTAAGCGGTCTGCCACTAGTGGTGAATAGTATTATTACAACTTAAAACTACTCATCTACAGTCAACGTTTTTATTCTCAAAAGTTATTTGAGGGCAATTCTGAGTGCGTTAGTTTAAATGGTCTGCTTTACATGGTGGCAGAACCCATTTAATGTGAGTTTTAATGTGATTGGTTCATTTTGAACGCAACCACATCCACGGTTATGTTGGTGAGCATACTTGTGCAACAAAATTATCTCAATTGTTTGTTATAACTTCTCTTCTCGAAAAGATTTTTTGTCACTTGACTTGTACAAAAACAAATGCTATTTTTTTTTTTGTTACAAATTAAACATTTTTTGTGTTTTGTCATGTACCCTTAACTGTGAAACAAACTGTGGAATTGAAATTATCCAAACAGTCATATAAATTAAATAATTAACTTGATTCATGATTGATTAATTAATATGAAGATGTGCAAAATTAATAGGAAAATGTTTGTTTTTTATTTTATTTTATTTTTACTATTTTGATGTCAATTTTCTTGCACTTAGTTTAATTTAGAGTGAAGTATAAATAAAAAGGTGTTAAATGTTAAACAAGAGACACAATTGAATATTTAATGTCAATATAAAAACAGTAGTGTAGCAAAATCAAGTTTATTTTAAATCCTGAGGTGAAACAAAGATAATCCTCAATTTGACTTAACTTACATTTTCAAGACAGCTGGTGAAACTTAATTTCTTCTTTTAACCATCATGCAATGCAAGTACTGTATTTACATTTTGAAATGTGCAACATTCCTAGTAAATCACAACGTCTCTTTACTGGTGAGCTCATTTTAGAACAGGCCCGTGGGCACCATATAGGTGACCCCAGCATTAGTGCCAGATCGACACACAGCTTTAATCATCATCATCAAGGTTGTTGTAAATAACGTTGACTCATCATTATAAATAGACTTTACACCGATCTGATCGGCTGGATCGGGATCAGGTGATATTTAGCATTTTTATGCTAATTCGGTGGTCGGTTGTAATGTCTTAATTTGTCTGATAGATCAATTAATTGGCTCTGCGAAATAATACATTACGTGTTATATTTAATGTTAATAAGTGTTTTTTGAAAAAAAAAGATAGTAGCTTATTACTTTTTCCGGGCAGCTCGGTGAATGACTGGTTAGCACGTCCGTCTCCCAGTGCAGAGGACGTGGAATCGAGTCCGGGTTTCGGCCTTCCTGGGTGGAGTTTGATTGTTCTTCCCGTGCTTGTGTGGGTTTTCTCCGGGTACTCCGGTTTCTTCCCACATTCCAAAGACATGCATGGCAGGTTAATTGAACACTCCAAATCGTCCCTAGCTGTGATTGTGAGTGTGGATGGTTGTTCATCTCTGTGTGGCCTGCGATTGGCTGGCCACCAGTTCAGGGTGTACCCCGCCTACTGCCCGAAGCCAGCTGAGATAGACTCCAGCGACCCTTGTGAGGACAAGCGGTTAAGAAAATTGATGGATGGATGGACAGACGGATGGATTATTTTTTCCATGAATTTCAATAGGCCAGGCTAGTTCCTAGCGAATGGCAACGATCGACTGTGAATATAAAACTATTTAAATAGATAGGCCTACTTGTATATTTATTGCTTGATCATCTGATTGAATCGGTGATCGGTTATCGTTATTATGTCTTTCAAAGTGGTTGATTGCTGATCGATGACCGGCCAAAAAATCCTGATCTTGTAAAGAATAATTATAAACATTCATGCTTTAATTAGCCATTCAATTTTTTTTGAATTTTTAGATTTTAAATTTTTAGCAATTTTATTCTATTTTGTGTTTTGTGTAGTGGTGACTTTGGAGATGATGATGATGATGATGATGATGATGATGATGATGATCATGATGATGATGATCATGATGATGACGATGATGATGGTGATATTTTTGGCAGTTCGGCCTCTTTTGCACGATTTAAACAGAGACTCGTGGAGTAGTTTGGAAGAAATTGTGGGTCCACAGTGTGGCTTGTGAATCGGCGTGACCGTGCAGGCTGCTCATCAATCATTGTATCAGGGTATCTAATGTAAACGTGGCTGCGTGCCGGATAACATGCCACATCTGCTCTTCTCTCAGTGTTGCTTCTTAGTTACCAAGCCATTTATTAGAGAGCCCTACGTGGCGAATAATGTGAAGATCAACCTCCTACCCCGCTTATCTCCTTAACTGTAACATTATTCACCCACATTATAGTCCACGTTGGTTGCAGATGGCAGGAGAAAAAAAAACGGAGAGAAAAAAACAAACGCGCACGCAGGCAGGGTTGATCCACGCGCTGCTGTGTTTGCGTTTCAGTCCGCTTTATGGCCCGATGAACATATGGCCAATATTTTGTCTCACGTCATAGAAGGGAAAACAAACATTGAGCAATGCAAAGGAGTTAGCGGGAGCAGAGCCTCTTGGCCAGCTATGCAAACGCTCTCGGACAAGCACTTGCTTTCGGGGTATATAAACCACATCAGGCTTATCTGTGCACGCACTCCTCACTCTCATTTGGAGATATTTCATAAAACCCGCACGCTGCCTGCACGCGGCCAAGACTTCCACCAGCAGCCTCCCTCGGGTGTACGAGGTAAGCCCCACTGCGAGCTTTCTTTCACTCATCTGCTTGCAGTGTTATAAGGAAGTCGTCATCACGTGGGTGTGGACGGGGCACAGGATCTGCACCTTGACAAAAATATTCAGATTTCCAAATGCATTATTGACTCCTTGATAGATATACTTCAATGGACACTTTCATTACAAGAACATACAATTACAATTAACAATTATCCCAAGTTGCCCAATTTTGGGTATACCCCCTGTTGTTTCTCCAAAGTGCCGGTAGGGACCGCTAGAGCTCTACAGATGTCAACAGATGTTCACGTTATTGTGACACTCAGCAAACAAGCTGCCAAAGAAGAGGCAAGACGCGTTTCTGTATGAGCGTGACAGTCTGTGTTTATTTCTTTACTTGTTTATGTGCACTTGTGCACTTATGTTGGATTTTAAGCACATTTTTTTGTAAGCAAGGACACAGATTAAAAACAGTTATGCTCGCTTGCTACAATTGTCAAAAAAGGAATTGCAAGCCTTTTTAGCAATTCGTCGCGCGCACACCCTCATGCAAATGGCAAAGAATGACAGCGCGTGGCATGAAATCCACCGTTACAAATAAACTGCTGCTTTAACAACTGAAGTCAGCCTCTGGGGGCATGGCTAATCTCACCGTGACATGTTTAATTATCACACCAATAGAGACGAATAAAGACTTTCCCTTTTGCCTGGAAGTGGTGGATTCTGTGCTTGAAAAAAAAAAATCTCCCCTCGAGCTGTATGTCCACAGGCCACGGCTTAGCCACCCTTTAAATAAACCGCAGCGGCTTTACTTGAATATTAGATGTAGTCTTTAATCATAGAGGAGGGAAATCGGGTTTGTCACATTTATCACGGGTGCCCCGAGGCGGCAGTGGTCACCTTTATCAAAGCACAACTCTCGTCCCGAGGCGGCCGAACACGCTGAAATTCGGCGATTAAGAGGAAGGGGGGAACCATCAACATTATTATGGATTCTCCGGCGGCAAATTCTTATTGGTGCGTTCAATCGAGAGATGTATTTAATCAAGAATATAAAAAGCTCTTTCTTCTGTTGTAAGGGAACAATTGTGGCCATGCATGAATTTTCAGGAGGGAATTTTAATTACTCACGCGAGATGTTTGGGGAATCATGCAAAAAAAAAAAAAAGACGATTTTTTTTTAAAGTTACTTCTGCTGAAAATGAAAACAAGAACGTTTTTGGAAGATGTTAATAAATACATTGTATATTGTATAGGCTAATGTTTGTGTATTCACTTATAATGGGCTCGTAAGGTCCTAAGAGCTAAACACTATTTTCTTCTAGAATAATAAAAACAAAAAAAGATCAACGTGTATTTTTTTTTTTCATTATTAGTGCACAAATAAGAGGCTCATGCTGGAGAGCAGCAGATCTGCGCCCATGTTTTGTAGATGCATCTGCAGCGTGCATGGAGGCCCTTCTTTATCTCTCTGTTTCACACACACGCACACAATGCCAACACAACGCGTAATAATGTCAAACAAAAGAATTCATTTCAGGACACTTTTATTTCATCAATATTCATTTAATCCACCAAAATTTGCAAAAACATTTGAAATAACATACGTATATTTGTTTATTATTATTATTAAATGCAGATGAATCGCGTTGAGTTTATTAACTAAGTAAAACCCACATTATTTGATGGTGGTAATAATAATAATAATAATAATAATAATAATAATAATAATAATAATAATAATAATAATAATAATAATAATAATAATAATAATAATAATAATGATGATCATGATGGTAATGATGATGATGAATGATGAAAAAAGGGAGAAGGGAAGTTGAGAGTCAGTAGTGTTTGAACTCGCATTTAAAGTAAACAGGTAAACACAGCAGATAGTCCTTCCAAGTGGATAAGTCCACTTAGCCTCCATGTGCACTTTTAGCTCATCTTGCACAAACCCTCACGAGACTGATCAAACATGCACTACCACCCCCCTCTCAACCCCAGAAAAAAAAGTGCTCCTCTAGTCCGGTGTGCTGCAACTACTTTTGCCACCCTCTTGTCACGGTGCCACACACACACACAAAAGCAAATCTTCGTGACATGGGCCGATAAGCCTGCGTGCACTAAACTCGGCCTGATCTGGCTCAGCTCACTTTTGGGGGTTAAATAAGTAACAGTCAAATGACATCATGCAACTGGGCCCGGTGTGCTTCTTAATGAGGCTGCAGCTGCTCGCGCGGGCCAAAATGTCTCTCAGGGTGTGTGCCCTTGTCCAACACACATGTCGGCTTTAGCTCGGTGCAGCATTACTTGGTGGATCTTGTCAGCCACCTCGCTCTCACCCAAGAACCCGCTCCAGTTTGTTTGTCCATAAAAGTGAATAGAGCCTTTGTGGTGATGATGCTGAGACGTGAGAATAATTCTATTTGTGGAATAAAAGGCCTGAATGCCAGAGGTGTAAAATAGATATAATATAAAGTAATAAATTATAGGTTAAAGACAAATTGCACATCAGACAATATTAATAAAAAATAAAACAGGAAATTTGTCGAAAAGTTTTAGGATATGTGATATTATTATTATTATTATTGTTATTTTTATTATTATTATTTATAATAATAATTATTATTAATAATAATAATAAGAAGAAGAAGAAGAATTACCACCATTAATAATAATGTTCATTATGATAAAAACCTGAATACTATGATAATGGCTATATAGGCCTATGTTTACATTAAAGTCGATTTGTTTCACGCCACTTTCCGCCCCTAAGTTTTGACAAGTTTTCTATTGTGTGTGCGCGCGCGTGCCCGTGCGCGTGCGCGCGCGACCCGGAGGACTTTCCTTAATACTGTGCAAGGATCCATGGATTGAATGAAGAGATAGTCCATTGAAAGCGGTTGAATGCCATGACAACTAGGAACAAGCTCAGATTTATTCCAAACAGTTGGAAAGCATTGTGCGCGGGGCGTCAATCATCTATTATTTGGGGGGCCTGAAATAAATGCAAAAACTGCAGCGGCACAAAAGCTTCCAACAGGAGCCGGACATTTGTCTACATTTCCGCCATTGTCTGCAGCTTAGCAATCGGTTTGTATTTGTGTTTGCCCGGGTCCGACCACCCAGGATGCGGCCGCGGGGACTTGCTGAAAACGGGAAACATTGTCACCCACGTCACATACTGGATGGCGGGCAGAGGGAGGAGAGCGGCAGGAGAAAGTCTGAGGGGAGGAAAATAAAGTAACCAACAATGATAGTCACCTTTTTAGCAGTAGAAAAGACACAAAAAGAGGCTTTACACACTCGAAAAACAAATATTGGGATGTGGTGCCAGAATTGAAGAGATTGATTCGGTCATTAAAAAAAAAAGTTCTGTAAGGATATATTTTTCATGTGTATTATTATTATTATTATTATTATTATTATTATTATTATTATTATTATTATTATTATTATTATTAATCAGCTCATCGTCTGTCCACTGAAGGGAACAAACAAAGCCTGTTTCAACCTCTTGTCCTTAAGCCTTGGCCAAAATATTGACTGAAAATGTTTACATAAATTACCCCTTAATATTTGGACAAAAACAAACAAATGAAAATAAACGTATAGCAAAATGTACACAAACGAAGCGTTTGTATTGAAATATCGAGCAAAGAACAGTGAGTCGAAAGCTACTTAGAGTTTCTTTGTATGTAAATAGGGAGTAAAAAAAAAAAAAGGCCCTCCCCGTCTTTATAATTAATTGACACGTTATACCACTCATCACGCGCTGAAGCACCAATGGTAGATGCTCGGATCTCCCCAAAACCCACAATTTCACATCTGCAAACACTGTCTTCATCCACTTGACTCCTAAGACCCGCCCACACGTGGCCAACCTTTCGCGTGTTTTAACGCTTTTTCGCTGCAGGTTCATGTGTGCAGACCAACCTTATATGGACGGATCGGACAAGGTAATGGCTTATTTGCCTCCCGCACCCAGCAGCAGCACCGCCACTGTATCCATGAGCCGCGCGTAGCACTTGAGCCACTTTGGCATCCCTCACTGGACTCTCTGAAACCGAACCAGAGCGACTTCTGCAGGCGATGCTCGCCCACAGCGAAACCTCTCCATAGCCTCGACTCTCCTCTTTCCCCTTCCAAAACCAGCTCAGCTTCTCCTTTTTTCTCCCTGTGTGTGTCTTCTCAAACAGCGGATTGTCTGACAGAAAGGTGCTGGTGCTGCAACTTTTTTTTTTGGTTGGTCGCCCCCCACCAGAATATGTCGTTGACCAACACAAAGACGGGCTTCTCTGTTAAAGACATTTTGGACCTTCCGGACACGAATGACGAAGAGGGATCTATCACCGGGGCGGAGGAGGACACGGAGGGCTCGGAGAGCACGTCCACCACGAAAAGCACGGGAGTTTTGGTGAAAAGTCCCCTGGAAAACGTGCAGAACCTGCCTTTAAAGAACCCCTTTTATGACACGAGTGACAATCCGTACACAAGATGGCTCGCCACCACGGACAGTATTCAATATTCATGTAAGTAGAGGCTAATTATCTTGAAGAATTGCCAAAGATTTATTTAGAGGCGTTGATGGCGCTTTATATTATAACGCTTGTTTGGAATTCGATTCGATATTACACAATGCACATTTGAACGCTTGACTGACCACCCGCGCGTGCATGCTTGCATGTTGAAATGTTTTCTGAGTGTCTTTTTTGGAGCCGGCCATAACATTTTGACAGTGTTCCTCCCGTTTCTCGCCGCCGCAGTGCACGGCCTCTCCGCGGGCTCCCAGGACTCGGCCAAATCCCCGGAGCCGTCCGCCGACGACGAATCGCCGGACAACGACAAGGAGACGTCCAGCAGCGGCGGCAGCGACTCGGGCAAGAAGCGCAAACGGCGGGTGCTCTTCTCCAAGGCGCAGACCTACGAGCTGGAGCGCCGCTTCCGGCAGCAGAGGTACCTGTCCGCCCCGGAGAGGGAACACCTGGCCAGCCTCATCCGCCTCACCCCGACCCAAGTCAAGATCTGGTTCCAAAACCACCGGTACAAGATGAAGCGAGCCCGGGCCGAGAAAGGTATGGAAGTGAGCCACCTCCCTTCCCCCAGGCGGGTGGCCGTGCCCGTCTTAGTCAGGGACGGGAAGCCTTGTCACACACTTAAAGCTCAGGACTTGGCGGCCACTTTTCAGGCCGGGATCCCCTTCACGGCGTACGGCGCGCAGTCGCTCCAACACATGCAGTATAACGCGCAGTACGGCGCCGCGGCCACGCCGCACTTCCCCTCGGCGCACCACTTGGTGCAGACGCAACAGTGGACTTGGTAAGGGACGCGATACAGACAGACACAGACTCGTTTTTTTGGGAAGGCACACTAGGCAGTACGCAAACCCACACACGAAACGAAAGACTCCCCCCCCCCCCCCCCGCGTAGTCCACGCACTATAGTACCATCTTTATTCGGGGCTCATGTGTGCACCGTGTTTACATGTTTTCGTTAAGAGAACTGGCTCCCACCCTCTGCCCCAAATAGAATTTATCGAGAATGTCAATGCTCTTCTTGTGAACATTTTTTTTTTGTAAAAGTATGTTGTGTGTTGGTTGTAGATATTTTCTCTCCCCTTTGCCCCCCCCCCCCCCCGTGTTATTATCAGCACGTACGAACCACTTTATAATTATAGAAATGTTAATTTCTTGCTTCTTTTATGGACCGAAAAATATTTATGGCCATGAATAAACACTGGCAACTTTTCAGATCTCGTTATAATTTTGTTTTTATTTAATCTTTAATTATTTGGTGACAAATGCGTAAATTAAGGAATTTAATATCACGCCAAGTGCGATTAGTTCTCATTCGATTTTCTTTAACGCGCGCCTATCACATTTCAAAAACACATACACTAAGCCTGGCAGACAATGGGAATATTTCTTCTAAATCCAATCGCCCTCAATATAAATCTTGAAGTCACTCGTGAAATGGGAGCGAAATCCACTCACTTACGAGAAGAGGGCTTCTCAACACAAGAAGCTTTTATGTCAAAAGCTCTCCTTTTTGTTGGATCTGCAACCGTCCCCGGCCTTGTGCAAGCCGGAGCAAAAGCCGTGTAATGCAATAAACGTGTTGTTATCTTGTTAGGCGTTTGACTTGCAGACAAGAAGAAGAAAATAATTGAATATTTGGCTGTCATCAGGATGCTCGCAATTTAATACATTCCATTTAAATGTAAACAATAATATTTCCAGATACAATTCCCGCCACATTGCTGTCCCAGGCTATGTCTGCAACAAATTAGATTTAAATGTTTCTTCTTTAAGGTGCGCGCAGGGGAAAAAAAGACTCCCACGGTAGATTATCTGACTGCAGTCAATATCTTGAGTAAATATGATGAAAAAAGTCTGCATTTCGTTTGCCCCCTCCCACACACACATGCACACACAATATCCCAGCAGATGTTCGAGCCGCCCATATCATCACTGGGCAAACAGCTAAATTGGACACATTTGCTAATTATTTACAAAATGGCGTCTCAAGGGGGCTACTGATTTTGGAGCGTTTGTTCGCACGGCACATGATGCACTTTAAGGTGAAATAACTCCGGGTCGTTTTTGAACTTTCTGGCCGCATGTAGACGGATATTTGCTATTATTTATAATTGAATGACTATATATTTAAAAAAGAAAAAAAAAGAAAAAAAAGAAGGTATTTTGTTGGACTCTATTATTGCACAATACAGTACAAGGCCAAGCCAAGAGACAAAAGGCCAGGCTCGGTTCTGGTGCATGTTGGAGGCGTGCATGTTACCAAGCAGCGGCGTAGAGATGCAGACAGTGGAAAAAGAAAAAAGAAAAAAAGAAAGAAAGCAAGCGTGTCAGAGTTTGTCGGTGGTGTTCAGAGTCAGGGAGATGCATCTTTGGGCTTTTTGTGCCGCCTGTCACTCGGTGTCATTGTGATCTTTTACTACACACGTCGCATCCCATATGGGCAGCTGCATGTGCTCGGACAAGGAGGGCTGGGTGGGGGGGGGGAGATCTTTCACAAAACCCAAATTGTGTCAAGCTTTCAAATAAACCATTGTTGTCTCTCCAAGAAAAACGAATTAAAAATTCGTGCTATATCTATTCTGGTCGGCCAAAAGAAGAAGCTCTATTCACAGATAACAGGGAGTCCTTCTTCCTTGATAGAGCCGAGCCAACAAGAGCCCTCTCATTTCTGCTCTGCCTGCTGCATCCTCCTGTTTCCCAAAAGTCAAAGGCTGATTATTGTCTCTCCTCCAAAGCGTGTAACACAGCGCGAAAAGTATTTTTAAAACCGGACACAGTTCTTCCTTGTTTGCCTTCACTCTTCGCTGCCTGTATTGTTTGTTTTTTTTCACCCTAAAAAGCAATTCATTCGCTAATTTTCTGACGGTTATCTTCTTCACTTTTGTGGGTGTATGAAAATAAATGAGATTAAATGTGTTAATATTGTCCTCTGTCTGACATATAACACAAATATTAGTTTCTGCTTAAATGCAGCTAGCCTATTATACTGTTAGGAAAAATATTATTAAACGTATTATTTAATGAATGCGAATTTACAGAATAGAGAAAATAAATAAGGCCGAAAATCTTTTAAATAGCTATAATCCATAAAGACAACAAAAAAAATAATCTTTGAATGTGATGAAGGTCAATCTATAGGCCTAAATCTCACATTTTATCTATATTTTTTAAATCTTAAATTGGATTCTTAAAAACAAATATAACGCCGACCCGAATTGATCTCAACATATTTCATATTGTTTCGCACACTCACAAAAAAAAATGCAAGTGAGATTTATTGGAGATTTGGGTGAATAAATGTTGAACGAACATTTTTCTATGCGCAGTTCAAACTGCGTGCATAACACTATTGTCCATATAACCCGGGAATACAATACTTGAGGAAATACGCACTTGGAACACCGTGAATCTTTGTCATCCTGCCCATTTGAACCCCGACACGAATCTTTTTTTCCCCCTGTCACGCACATCGCCAAATAAACGAGGATTTCAAAGCTATATATGAAGCGACGCTTTTTTTTTCATTTAAAGGAAGCTATCTGGGTTTTATTGCCTTAAAGGAGATCCAGATTAGATTTGCTACAGTGCTGATATTAAAAAGAGAGGGAGTGATGGAGGGCGGAGGCAAGAGTGGTAAAGAGTTTTTGCGCGCAAATGCCACAAGATGGCAGCAAAGGTCTTCAGTTTAGTTACCTTTGTATGTCCTATATTATAAAATGTAAGTTTATCTAAATTTGCAATTCATATATTAAACCCCATCTTTACCAATTTTTTTTTCAAATTTGAAAAACAATTGCCACCAATCTTTTGTTGGATTATTGGGTGCAAATATTATATAAGAAATTGAATTGTGTGAAATGAAGAGTCAGAGTGGGCAGTGAACAGTATACTTCCACAGTGAGGCGCAATAGGATAGAGGGACAAAAATGCTGCAGCTTATTTCACTCCAGTGAAAGTGAACAATGGCGTTGAAGTGTGGTCCTCCATGGGAAGTCTTCACTCAGCCGGAATCCAGACCAACAAAGAGAATATAGATATTATTTGTCTGTAATATATATATATATATATATATATATATATATATATAGATATATATATATATAGATATATAGATAGATAGATAGATAGATAGATAGATAGATAGATAGATAGATAGATAGATAGATAGATAGATAGATAGATAGATAGATAGATAGATAGATAGATAGGCCTAGTCATTGTCTATCATGTTACAGACAAATAATAATGGTTAAAAACATCAGAAAAAAAGTGTGTATGCGGCACGTTAAGATGACGTCAAAATAAAACTATGCCCTTTTTCTTGTGTGATGTTTGTGTGAGCAGGTGCCAACAGGGGGCCTCATTGAGTTAAAAAAAACGCAAGAGCAGGGAGGGTACATGGAGAGACTCCAACATGATAGTTCAAAGCTTTCCGCTGAGGTCAAGAAAGACTGAATACATATTCAAACTCAACAAAACTGAGGGGCAAGACATGTAGCGTTTCGCAATCTCGTCCAGGGTTCCCCTTGTTTGAACGATGAATACATATGGGGAAAGTCAATGACTGACTTTTCGAAGTGCAGGAGGAGAAGGTGCGCGAGTGTCTTCGACATGAACACGTCACATCGCCACACAAAACGGAATGTGGGAGAGGACGTTGCAGTGTGTTTGGATCGACTTGACGTCAAGCAAGAAGAAACCAAGCCCTGCAGCCATGTGGCGCCTTTGACGGCATTTTATATGACGTCCGCATCGGACAATAGCATTGTTTTGACGCCAAATTTAAAATATAAAATAGACATTTTAACATAGTTCAATATTATTTAAAATACAAAAAATCCTAACACACGTATTTTTCTGATTGATGAGATAAAACGTTATTGTCAAAACAGTTCAATGTTGATCAGCCGATGCAAAGAAGCACCACGAAGCCACAAAAAATATGAAGCTGGTTATTTAGAATTAGCATATGTGATTAGGGCAATTGTTCAGAAGCAGGGTATCAAACTTCACATGACTGGCATAGCACAACCGATGCTTCATTTAATTATCGGTTCTGTACCATATTTCATATGGTAATATTATTTGTAGGTATATTAATTGGGTAGTGCTTTCCATTTAAATGTATGCTAGCTTTTCAGTTTTAAAAGCTAGCAGTAAGAATTAGGTTTAATACTATAATTATATTTAAGACTATGTTTACTTTGGAAAATAATGATGATCATTTGCCACTATTTTCTGACAACGGTATGGACTAAACCAAGAAAGGAATCATAATTAGTACATGGAAAAATTAACAGGTCAGTCATCTACTACGAAAATGATCATTATTTGCAGCCGTGGTAATTAACTTGTATTTGACATGCAGTTGAACCAGAAGCAGCCTCAGAAGTGTGCATCAAACTAGTAGCCCTTTGCATTAATCAGTACCCAAGAAGTAGCTCTCAGTTTCAAAGAGGTTGGAAAGTACAACAAATCACTCCCTCTCATGTGATATTGCTTAATTGTTGTTTATCTGGTTTTGTTTACTCTTTAGTTAATTCTGAATTAAAAAAAACAATCATAGGTTAAGAATCAGTGATCACAAAAGATGATTTTACAAGAAACTTTAATGCAAATTTTATTTTTGTTAAATTTGACTATTTATCAATGGATAATGAATCCATTCGATAGTGACAACACTTATTTCTGCTCTGCTCTCACCCCCTTACACCAAGCAAAAAATATTAGACTGTCAGAGACGCTGATGCTGCAGTTCCTATATGACAGCATTAGGTGGAGGTTGAAGTGCTGCACATGACTAGCAGCCAGCTCACAGGGCAGTTTTGTGCAAACAGAGTGCATGTCAAGGTTCTTGACTTTGCTTAATGTTGAGATTAGAGAAACAGCAGAGTCTGCAAAGTGCACGGACATGGTCAGGTTGGAAACTAAGAGTTTTCTTCTCAGCAAATTTATTTACATCCTAATTTGTTCTCCGAGTATAGGGTGTGATCCGTATCACGATTCATAGGTCATGACTCAATTAGATGCCAATTAATCCCGATATATATATATATATATATATATATATATATATATATATAAATGGATTATTGTGATTTTTTTTAACTTAAATAAAAAAAATACTAATCAGTAAACTTGTACATGGACACTGTAAGATTTGTATGAAAATTTATTGATTTATCTGAAACTTCAGGCTTATAACTGAGCCACCATATTTAACAAACAGGTTGCAGTCTGTTTCATGTTTGAACAGCACTGAAATCAAATATTAAGGCTTAATGTTCCATTAATATAACATTCTTCCATGCTTAAAGTGTGAAGCCGAACCCTAAATAAGACATTTTGTTGAATATTTCCATTAAAAATTAGATGTTTAAAAATTGATTCGACTGCATATTGAATCGATTCGAAAATTTTGTGCACTGTAATATTGCGATATATTGCCGAATCTTTTTTTTTTACACCCCTAGTAACGAGTGTGCAAGCTGTTTGTTACTGCTGTAAGTGCTTCAGTTGCCTTGCTGAAAATCCTTTGCAATCAAGCATCCTAGACTGGGACTTGGGTTTCCAGATTTGAGTGTTTACATTTGTCATTGGATGGATTGCCTCACCTCCTTTAGTGGAGGAATATGTGGTGCTTAACATGTCAGCGCTGCAAATGTGGGGACTTCATCCTGATGACGAGTTGCCGTTTTTACACACGCTCCAATCAGTAAGCATAATGATCATAGAGTCATAAATAATAACTGTCTAAAGATTAAACCTCTGAAGACATACAAGGAGCGCGGCCAGTTGATCTTTAAGTGCATTCATATGAATGTCAATCATCTCTTAATCACAGAATTTCCATGTTGGGGGTCAGTGTTTTACCCTTCTTTAAAACCGGGGGAAAAGCCTCACAGAATCAATATTTATCAATAACAAAAACATAACAAAAAAAGGTAGTTTCAAATTAAATACATAATAAAAATACTCAACAGAGATGTTAAATAAATGTGCAGTTTGCTACTGATGTACTTTACTAGTCAAAGTCGGCTGAATACACTGATCTGAATATATGACTGAATAGCCAATAGCCCATTTACGCCCGTGCAAGCCGTTGAAGTCACAGGGCGGCCATCTTACTCCTCCCATCTTGCAAGCAGATTACTGCATAAACTATACGATAAAACTAGAGAATAAACATATACAGCCCTTAGGCAGTATAGGGCCTGGGGGGCGGGGATGGGGGTTTGTGGCTGGGTGGTCACTATTTTTTATTTTATTTTTTCAAAATTTTTTATATAGTAAAAATAAATAAATAAATAAATAAATAACAAGGCAAGTTGTAAAATGTCTGAAGTCCTCTATGTTTAACAAATTTAAAACATCAGAAATTATTCTTTTTCTACTAAGTACTGTCTCAAATGTTCTCCATTTTCGATACTGTAAATGTATAGATCGTATGCTGAGAAATGTTTCTTTGGAGGAGCAATATGGCGGCCTCTCGGCTAAAAAAAGTCTTGGCCTATCGGCTATCCCGTCATATATTCAGATCAGTGGCTGTATACAAGTTTTGCTCTGACCGGCGTAGTGGTATCGTCACTTGCCTCCGATGCAGGTTGGCGTGGGTTCGCTTCCCCGCCTGTGAGACCATGTTCGTATGTGTGCGCGTTTGTGTGAGTGAATGCAAAAAAAAAAAAAAAAGGTTTGCTCTGACCAACCAATGAGAGGACAGAAAAATGCTGATGTAATTGAGGGCCAGCTCGCTGGGCCCACCTGCAGAGATGGCAAATCCAAAAAAGCCTGCCACAGTTTGGCTTTAGCCCCTCGTGCTAGCTAGCTAGCTCCCTAGCAGGTAAACAAGCACTCGGGGAGCTAGCTAGCATCTGGGGCTAAAGCCAAACTGTGGCAGGTTTTTACTTTCTGGACCTGGATTTGCCACCTCTGCCCACCTGGTATTGTGAGGATGAATTCAAAATGTATTTTTTAAAGAATCAGACCTGTTGCTATAATTTTATAGCTCCATGTAACAATTTGCCCTAAAAAATCTTTACAATAGACTTTTTATTTAACCATTTATGACTCGCAAACGAGGATCATGGTCTTGGGACTGCAGTGGACGAGAATCTCTGATTTGGGGCTGCAGCAGACAAGGTTCAGAGACTTGGGGCTGTGGTGGACAAGGATCAGGGGCTTGTGACTTGGCTTGACTGTGCTTGGCTTGACTGTGCTCCAGGGGGTGGAACCTCCTCCTCGATGGCAAGCAACCGGAGGCACATCAGCCTGCTGCCTGGGGAGTGAGGAGCACCAGGGAGAGTAGGAACCAAGGGAACGTGACAAGAAACAGGACTAGGTGAGGAACCAGGTGAAGTGGGGACAGTCAATGTGAAGTATTACTTAGAAGGATTTGTTTGATCTTTTTAAAAATATGTTTTAATCTTTATTTTAATGTTTATATTATGTCACTTTAATGTTACCCGTTTATGTCTTATGTCTGCACCAGTCAACTGAGACAAATTCCTAGTAATGTAAAATGTATTCACTCACATGGCAATAAAATCGATTCTGATTCTGAAATCTTGATGTGGCGGTGACGTGGAGCTATGAGGTGCACAAGACGGGGACCGGAGTGACGGGGAGTGACGGGGAGTGACGGGGAGTGACGTGACATGGAGTTAAAATAATTCTCAAAAGAACGAAAACATATAAAGGTCTAGAGTGCTGGTGAAAAAAATCCAAATCATATCTAAATCGGAATCGAAATCAGTAAGTGCATTAACCAAAAAAGAGCCTTCTTCATCATCATCGGTGAAGTCTGTGTCTATGAAACAATGGGGTACCAAAATGGTGTCATATGGCAAATAATCCAGTAAACGAAGGGGTTTGGCTGAATGGGAGACAGAGGGCGAGGGGGAACCAGACAGAAAACCAGAACCTACGTGGAGGAAACGGGGTTGGGCAGCAGGCTGATGGCAGTTACTAGCCGTCAGTAGCGTGCCGGGCCAGCGTCGGAGTCTTCCTGCTGGGTCCAGGCGTGCTTGGTCCATTCTGTCACAAGGCGGTGTGGGTAAGGACTTTGGTGCAGGAAAGTAGAAGCGCAGAGGGGAATTCACCAAAAAGGTTTTCTTTAATCAAACAAAAAATTGTAATGTACTGTATTGTTTGTATTCTTAACAGCAAAGTTGTGTTGTTTTCTTAGTATGTCAGGACCTGTTCAGTCCAATTGTATGTTTTGACTAATTGTGTGTCTGTGCTGTATTTATATTTTTGTATTTGATTTATTTAAAAAAAAAAAAAAAACATCATGGCCAGGGGACTACAGATGGAAAATAGCCTTGTGGTTAATTCTGGCTTTTTTTTAAACTTAGGAATGTCTATGTGTTTTATTAAATTGCACTGTCCCCTTTTAAATAAATCAAATCAAACAAGGCAAAGTGCAAAGAAAACAAAAACAACAATGTTCAAAAACTAGACATGGTAAGAAGCAAAACTAGACGTGGCATGAACAAATCGCTACAAGCAAACAAACACCTACGAGCAAACAGTGGACCACCAAGAACTGAACAAAAGAGACTAAGGCCCAGTCCAGACGGAAGCAAAGTCGGCTTCGTTCCTCAAACAAATCTCGTACACACAGAAGCGTTTCACGACATGTGTGTGTCCAAAAGAAGACGCTGAGGACATTGAACGGCTGTAATGTATATGCCAAGTCTGGAATGGCGCTGTAGCACAGCCACAGGAAGTTAAAGGAAAGCGTAGAAAAAGAATCAGCGAAAAAGACGAACACAGAACACTTTTTTTCTTTCTTTTTTAAAGCTTTATTGCAATTTACAAAACAAACATGGCTTTGCATGTATTAAAGCAACATGAAGTAGACGAACACAGTAGAAGTGACAATGGCGGGTGATTCAAGTACAACACCGCTTGTTGAACGTGGGAGTAAAGAAGGAAAATATTTTGCTGCAAAAACAGAAGCAAGCTAAGGAGGTTGTGCAAAACAACTTTGACACGGCTATCCGCCATTGCCACATGCTGTCCAGACGGAAGAGTACGGGGCGCATTTTGAAATCTTTACACTCTGGAGCCCGGTTTCAAAACTGATCGGTTTCAAGCTCCAAAACCACACCGTCATGTGGACGAACGGCCTAAACGGTAAGAAACATTTAAGGATACATTGAAACGGGCTTTCCTTTTTTTTTTTTTCTTTACAGGAGAGCGCAGTATTGTTCATTCGATTTGACATCATCATTGCTCTCCTTTTTTTAAAAAAAAAAAACAACAACAACAAATCAATTAAAAAAAATTTAATAAATGTTTTTTTTTTTTAAATACATATACATATATATATACATATACACACATATATATATATATACTTTTTTTTTGTATGTGGGTGAGTATGTGTATGTGCGTGTGTGTGTGTGTGTGCGTGCGTGCGTGCGAGCGTGTGTGTATTCATCAGTTCACCTAAAGCCCATTAAAAAAAATCCCATACTAATAATATAATATAATAATAAATTGCCAAATGCAGACACATCAATGTAAGTTATCACGATGTAGTGGCTCTCGCTAACAGACAGAATTAAGTAACCGGAATTAGGTTAAAAAATTCTATATACGTAGACCATGTTTCTATAAATTTTGATATTTGGTTTTTATTTGAGGCAGATATTTTTTCCATTAAAATGTGATTTATGAGGAGGTTAGACCATTGGTCGATATTCAGAGTTTGTTTATTTTTCCAGTTAACAAGAATTGTTTTTTTTGCGATAGTAAGGGTGACAAGTGTAGATTGAAATTGTTTATGTGGTAAGTCAGTTGTTGTTAGGTCACCTAGCAAACACAAGTTTGGAGATAAAGGTATCCTACAGTCCAAAATAGCGGAAAGTTTTTCTAAGACTTAAGTCCAGAAATACATAACCGGAGTACATAACCATAAAGCATGAACATAAGTGTCTGTAGTGTTTTGTAAGCATTGGAGACAAATGTCGGAGTCTGAGAGTCCCATTTTCTTCATCATATAATGAGTAATGTATGTTCTGTGATTAATTTTATATTGGATAAGTTGCAAATTTGTGTGTTTTGTCATTTTAAATGCGTTTTCACAAACTTGAATCCAAAAGTCAGGTTCCGGTGCTATAGACAAGTCTGTCTCCCACTTCGAGATGGGTAAAGACATTTTATCAGTATATGAAAGTAACTTATATATTTTTGAAAGTTTTTTTGTTGTTGTCGGAGAAAGCTTGTTAATATCTTTAGCTAAAACAGGCGGTTGGAGCGTACCCCGAAGTGTTGGAATTTTTTTCTTTATCATATTTTTAACTTGTAGATAATGTAAAAAATTTCCGTTTTTTATATTGTATTTTTGGAGCAAGGATGTATATGATATAAACATATTATCTGAGAAGAGATGGTGGAGATGTGTAATTCATTTCTGCTCCCACACAGCTAAATGAAACGGTTGGTTGTTAAGTTGAAAGTCGGGGTTATGCCATAGGGGAGAAAGTCCACAGGGCTCCACTTGGGCTTTTGTCAATTCTAGTGCCTTCCACCAGGCAGTCGCGGTGGCGGAAATCATTGGGTTTTTAAAACAATTATGACGCTTAATCGATGTTGTAATAAAGAGTAAATCTCGAAGTCTGAGGTTATTACAATCCTTCTGTTCTAGTTCCAACCAACAGTTAGTGTCTCTGTTGGGTTGTGCCCATAGAACGATATATTGTAGCTGGTTAGCTATATAGTAGTACATAAAATTTGGTGCCTCTAGACCACCTTTGGATTTGCTTTTCTGAAGAGTAGATAGACTAATCTTTGCTTTTTTTTTATTCCAGTAAAATTTTGTTACGGCTGAGTCCAACAACTGGAACCATTTAGCCGTAGGTTTAAATAGAATCATTGAGAAAAAATAGTTTATTTTAGGTAAAACTTTCATTTTAATGGTGGCTATTCGTCCTATTAGAGAAATAGGAAGATTATTCCAGCGCTCCAAGTCACTATAAATGTTATCCAGAAGTGGAGAAAAGTTTAAATGAATTAAATCAGTTAATTTAGGTGAGATTTTTATGCCTAAGTATTTTAAATTACCTATAGGAAATGAGTAGTGTGGGTCCTGGCTTGCAGGGTTCCATGAATTTTCTGTAATAGGTAGAAGTGTTGATTTTGTCCAGTTAATAGAATAATCTGATAACTGTGAGAATTTAGTTATTAAATTAAATACTTCCCCTAGCGAAGTAGCCGGCTTTTCTAAATAAAGTAAGATGTCATCGGCATATAGATTAATTTTATGTTCTGCTACCCCAGAGTGAATTCCTTGAATCCTTCTTTCCTGGCGTATGGCTAATGCAAGTGGCTCAATAAATATTGCAAATAATAAAGGGGATAGTGGGCATCCCTGTCTTGTGCCTCTCTGTAAAGTAAAGCTCTGAGATATAATCCCATTAGTAGTAACTGTAGCTTTTGGAGAATCATATAATACTGATACCCAGTGGATAAATGATTTCCCAAAGCCAAATTTATTTAAAACAGCAAAGAGGAAGGACCAGTTAACTTTGTCGAAAGCTTTTTCTGCATCCAATGATATAATAACTGCCTTTTTATCATGCCGCTGTGACATGCTAATAAGGTTAAAGAGTCTCCTAATATTATTAGTAGAGTGCCAATCTTTAATAAAGCCTGTTTGGTCGCTATGAATAATTGTCGAGATTACTGTTTCTAGTCTAGATGTGAAAGCCTTAGTGATAATTTTAATATCAGTATTAATTAGTGAAATCGGACGGTAATTTGATGGAAGGGTGGGGTCTTTTTCTGGCTTTAATAAAAGTTTAATTCCTGCTGTATTCATGTGTGGGCGTATGTAACCCTTAGTTTTAATTTCTGTTACTACTCTTAAGAATAGTGGAGCAAGCATTAACCAGAAGTGCTTAAAAAATATAGCCGGATAACCATCCGGGCCAGGTGCTTTGCCATTAGGCATACTATCTAGAGCACTGTACAACTCGTTTATAGTAAGTGGCGCATCTAACATGTCTTTATATTCAGTAGTTAACTGAGGTATATTTAAGCTACTGAGGAATGCCTCAATATGCTCAGGGTTAGGCTTGTTAGTTTCTAAGTATAGGTTACGATAATAGTTATAAAAAATGTGATTAATTTCTTCTGGTGATTGTGTGCATTCACCAGTTGTCCCTTTAATCGCCGTTATAAGAGACTTTTCCCGATTGCGTTGAAGTTGGTTTGCAAGAAATTTACCTGATTTGTTATTATATTCAAAGTTGTTATATCTCAATTGTTGTATTATAAATTCTGTCTTTTTAGTTAGCATATCGTCTAACTGTATTTTTGTATTTTGTAAGTCAGTCCATATTTGGTTATTTGGGTTTATTGCATACTCATCCGTCAGTTGTTTAATTTTATCTTCCAAGTCTTTTTCTGATTTTTGATCCTGTTTCTTTTTATAAGATGAATATGATATAATTTTACCTCTAATTACTGCTTTCCCAGTTTCCCAGAGAACAGATGGCGATAGGTCTGGAGAGTCATTTATTTCCAAAAAGTCTGCCCATTCTTTTCTTATAATTTTGTCAAACTCTGCGTCGTTTAGCAGTGAGATGTTACGCCATGTCGGTGGTGGTTTAAAGGTATAATCAACTTGTAGGGAAAGGGAGACTGGTGCATGGTCGCTAATAATAATAGGATGTATTTTTGTAACAGTTTTATCAGCAATAGAGTTATTTGTAAGAAAATAATCAATTCTTGAAAAAGACCGGTGCACAGCGGAAAAGAAGGTAAATTCCTTCTTATTTGGGTTTTTAAGTCTCCAGCTGTCGACGAAACGGGCTTTCCTGTGGACGGGGCCGCAATACACTGATTGACATGACGAGACACACCTGGGCAAAACACAAGTGGCAGGGGACACTGATTGGTTGACACACGAGGAAGGTCAGGCAAACGCAGGTGTGTCACATAAAGCTTGACGAGACAAGTAAAGGACACGGAGACAAGAGAAACAAAACACAAATGACACGGACAAATGACACACCCAAAACTAAACAAAAACCCAACCCCACAAAACCGAAACATGACAACTTTTACATAGAGATATTTCACATACAGTAGTTTCCCCTGTTCAGCTGATACAAGTGTCCCTTTAACTCATTTGCTCCCCAAAACGTATAACAACGTTCTATTTTATATAGTGTCACAGTCCCAAAAAAGTATTTATACGTTTTTATGTGTGGATTTTTTTTTGAAGGCTTTGACGCAGCCTCTGACCTGTAGAGGTCGTTTAAAGCAATGGTACTTAGTTACAAAAAAAATGGCCAACAGGTGGCAGCAGAGTATAAGAGATCAATCAGGGTCATGTTGCAAAAAAGCCATTTTCCCCGGTGTTTAAACAGATTTGTGAATAATGATGAAACTTAGCTATATTCTAATGCTAATTGATGCAAAACGGAAACAGATAGAAATATACTTTTTTTTCCTGATCAAAGAAGATATTCTAATCTTTCTTTTGGTAGGTTCCATGTTTTTATTGCACAATATTTTGTGGACCTTGCAAAATCAGTCAAATTCCAATAAAACAGCCAGGAGGGAAGGGGGTCGCTTCAGTGAAAATGGCTGGGAGTGAATGAGTTAAGTTAGACAGTCACAAACACAAAATAAAGATGCAACCCACCATTTCAGCCTCATGAATTTCCACGATGTTAAACTCCATCAAAAATTTCATAATCTAGAAAGGTCCAGTAAAATTGTTGTCCACACCAAGCATAACATCCACAAAGCAACAATATTTGCTGCTGCAAACTTTAAAATTTTCAATCAGATATGCAAAATATCCACCCATTCGTGATCATTGATTCAGTTAGCATGTACGGATTGGCCACTCCGAAAAAAAAAATAAGCCCCTGGGGTGTTGACCTCACTTGATCCAATACACAAATGTTTTCCCTGGCACGAGGCCCACAAAATCCAATGAACAGCATGTGCATAAAAAGTTCTGCTCCCTTATTTGAATAACATTTTAACCTGGCAGTATGGACCAAAACTGCCCAAATTTAAAATAAATAAATGACTAATAAAATAAATGACAAAATAAATATCTAAAAGTGAAAATAAAAACAAATATAAAAATATAATTCAAAAATTAAATACTAATTTATTTATTTATGTGTGTGTGTGTGTATATATATATATATATATATATATATATATATATATATATATATATATATATATATATATATATATATATAGCTGTTTTTATTTCCATTCATATTTATTTTTTGGATTTAATTTTTGAATTATATTTTTTATATCCATTTTTATTTTCCCTTTTAGTCATTTATTTATTTTGAATTTTGGCAGTTTTGGTCCTCCATAATGAGGAGGTAAAGATTGAGAAAGATCTTTACTTAAAATCATCTTAACCTAATGGGTTAATGCTAGCGGTCAAAGTATCAAACCAATCAGCCAACATGGCTACCTCTTCCCTGAGCTCCTTCAAGGACTGTTCGTGGTGACCCACCATCAGACTATTCTGTCAAGGTGTGTGGACCCCAAAAACGCAGACACAGATAAACGTTTCTAAAATGTATTTATAACGAACAAAAATGTGAACAACGGCAAAGTACAAACAGAACATGCTTAATAAATGGCAAGGGGCCAAAATAAAAAAACAAACAAGCGAACAAGTCAAGGCAAAGCGAAGCGAAGTTATCGAGTATTGGACTCAAGACTAACAGATCATAGAGGTGAGCAAGCGAATAGTCTGACAACAAATGAGCTGCTTCAGCTGCCTTCTAAAGCAGCCTAATTGCTAACAAGCAGCTGGTGTGTGTCAGGTATTTCAGCCCAAAGTCAATCAAGCTACACTGGGAAAAAAAAACAAGAACACGCACGCACGCACGCACGCACGCACGCACGCACGCACGCACGCACGCACGCACGCACGCACGCACGCACGCACGCACGCACGCACGCAATGTCCGTTCCACGTCCGTACAGATGCCGTTACGCATCCGTTACACATTCATTGAGAATTGGGCGTTAGCCTCCATATTTGGTACAGTAGCTAGCTACGGAGACCATAGATATATAATAGATTGATAGATTGAAGCTGTCTGTCACCAAAAAGTTTATAATAGATTTTGATGCATATTGGTTTGTTACAAACATCAGATGTGCCGCTATGATACAAGCCATGTGTGTCATTTAACATAAATAGTAAATACTGTACCATCACAGAAATTGTTCAACACGCACCCACTCAGAGGCTCTCCATGAATACCTGCTTGCCTGAAATATGTGTTTTTCTTCCTTTTTCTAAATAGCATAGCATAGCATAGCATTTCAAAATTTCTTGCACACCTTGGACTCTTGTCGCAGTGTTGCCGTTTGAACAACTAGGAAGAAATAAGGCCCGGGATCAATACCCACATCTGTGACAAAGTCCGCAAATTATGGTTCGATTTTTGATTAACCACGCCCATTTGTACAAGTGTCAGGAGTTGTTTAAAAATGAAGCCACAAAACATGAAATGTGGTGAACATATGTTTTAGGAGTAGAAGCACACAAAAAAGTCTGGTGCGTGGCACACTGAAAATCTGTATGGAGGCGAGTAAAACCAGGTGTTAGTATTTTCGCAGACACATGCAACATTGCGCATTAAAAAACAGAAAAATAAAAGAGGCTTGCATTGTTGTGTGTGTGGACACAGTTGACCCCATTCGTCACTAATCAAAGCTGCACCTCTGAGGACCCGTCCACGTGAAAGCCAGTTTCAATGTAGCCTTACAAGTTTCTGACCGTTTAGGCCGTTCGTCCACATGACAGGCGGGTTCCAAGCTTGAAACCGATCACTTTTGAAACCGGGCTCCAGAGTGGAAAGATTTCAATACGCGCCCCATACGCGTCCGTCTGGACACCTTATGCATGATACTCCTCGAATGATGAACCTACATTGGCATATTAGCCTATATTACAATTGTGACATTAATTAAAACATGCATTTTGCAAATATATGCAAATTCAGCTACTTTGATAATGAAATTGTTGACATTATTGAATTGAAAAAGAAAATCAACGTAAAGCATGGACCAGAGAAGTAAAAAATATATATTTTTAAATGTAATCATTATTAGTACTGTTTTTCTTTTTTTATTCTTCACATGCAGGGGAGGGGTAAGGGAGGCTCTGCCTTCCCTGCCTACCCTGGCCGCACATCCCTGGTGTGTACCTGCATTTAATAAATCCTCTTCTGGAACAGAAGTGTCTCAGTGAATGGAATTCAGCAACGGTGAAGCATGGTGGCGGCAACATCATTCATAGTCTTTTTCTTTTTCTGACGATGACCGATCTGGATGCTGTTGTACGAGACCAGATCTGTAGCTGGCTACCACCTCTTCGGCGCTGCAATGGAGATCTTTCGCAATGAGAACTCGGGATCAGGTTTGAAGGCGGACTACTTCTCAGAAGGCATCATACCTGCAGCACAATCTCTTATTATGATGGACTCTCACTCATATTCTAGTTATAATTGACACAAATACATCAAATAATTACAAATTACAGTTCAAAGTTCAGCCCACACATTTTAAAATGAACTGGTCCAGTTCATAGTTCAGAATTCTTTTTTTTTTTAAATTAAGTTCATTGATCCAAAAATGGACCAGTTAATAGTTATTTTTGTTTTAACTTATACTTTAAATATAACTTAAAAGGACGATAAGAAATGACATGAGTAGGAAATTAATATAATATAAATATGATGTAATATAAAATGTACACTAAAATAAATAATAATAGCATGACTTTACAATTTTTAAATAAAATAACAAAAAACAAAGATAGACTGTTCCTGCATCGAGTCCGGGCTTCGGCCTACCTGGGTGGAGTTTGCATGTTCTCCCCGTGCTTGCGTGGGTTTTCACCGGGTACTCCGGTTTCCTCCCACATTCCAAAGACATGCATGGCAGGTTAATTGAATACTCCAAATTGTCCCTAGGTGTGATTGTGAGTGTGGTTGTTCGTCTCTGTGTGCCCTGCGATTGGCTGGCAACCAGTTCAGGGTGTACCCCGCCTACTGCCCGAAGCCAGCTGGGATAGGCTCCAGCACCCCCGCGACCCTTGTGAGGAAAAAGCGGCCAAGAGAGAGAAGAGAGACTGTTCCTGCGCGTGTTGGCCTCTTAGGGGCACTGTGGTGCCGTGCATGCATGTAGTACAATGATATGGAAGAAGGTCACATTTGAGCACTATTAATACAACTCGTTTTTCACAGCTTGGGAAAAATGGTGACTTTGATTAGTGTTATCTTACTTTTGTG